>NC_057808.1:211793417-212042268 GCF_018294505.1 Triticum aestivum
GAGAGAGAGAGAGAGAGAGAGCAGGAGTCCGAGAGAGGGGGAGGTCGCGTTTTATGCATCAAAGACTGATATAAACCATGTTTCGATATAAACTTGCAGTCAAATATTTAAATTGGAGAACATGTTGTCGGCAATCCACACATGAACGGATATATGCGTATATCAAACAAGTTCATTAATTTGACTTTCAACATGTTCATGGAGTACTATAATATTGTACAACATGCTATTCGATTGAGGTGTTCAATTTTGGATTTAGTTCACTATTTTGACCTGGTTAACGAGCTATTTCATTGAATCGAGATATTTCATTTTGGGTTTGATTCCCGTTTTTGAGTGGGTCAACTATTTGTCATATAGTAAATCGCTAGCAACGAGCATGTAAAAACACATTACTCCCGAGCATCATCTCTCCATCTGAAAAAGAAGTGGCAAGCTAATGTTTCAAAATTTGATTCGAATCGACTTGGTAAGGTAGACGTGGATGCTCGTTCTCCCAAATTTTGAAAGAACCATTAAACATCCTCTTCTCGGTGGAATTCGCCCGAGCAAATAAATGGGAGACGCGAAATTACCGTCCTATGTGGGAGACGCATTAATTGGCCCGTTGTACATCGAGGGTAGGTTTGTAACTTCATCCAAGCGCACCTTCTCCTCGGCCGAAATGACATGTGCCGAATAATTCATAAACCATGATCGGCAAAACACACTCTCCTTGCCCGAAATAGCTCGCGCCCACTATTTCAAAACACACTCTCCTCGCCCGAAATCGCTCGCGCCCACTATATTTCAAAACACGCCCTCCTCGCCCGAAATCGCTCCCGCCCACTATTTGGGGAGAAGCAAAGTTACTCTACTATCCCCGACCCTCAGTACACAGACCCAAGCCGAGAAGCCTAAAGGCAGGGGTAGAACTGTAACTCCCCCTCACATTTCAGACAAATACGTCCGTAAAACATGGTTCCACTCCCCTCCCAATTCCCCCCCCCATTCATACCTCATGGGCGCCAAATCACCTTCTCCCCGGAAGCTCCCTTCTCCCGAGCCGCGAAACCTCAACCCCTCCTCCATGGCGCCCCCACCGCACCAATTTCACAGCCACCCTCCTCCCTAATGCCGAAGACACTGTCCATTTGCCGTCGTGCACTGGGCCGTGTGCCTCTTACTTCATGCTGCTGGAGCTGCCTCGACGACGGCCGCGTGAACCGTACCGGAGCCGATTCACCCCAGCCGTTGTTCACGGCGCCGGAGCGGCTCCAACTTCGGATCCGTCCAGAGTCCCGGCGCTGCTTCCCCATAGCCGTCGACCGTCGCAACATCGCGGTTTCCCTGCCGCCCGTGGCAACCGCAACCGCGCCGGCCGCACCGACTCGGCAGCTGGACCTGCCTACTTCACCATGCAGCCAGATAGGTCGCACCCTCATCTCAAATCACTTTATTTAGGCGTCAGTTGTCTGAATTTTTATTCTGGGCCAATCGATTCCCAATGGGAAGCAGCACCCCTCGAGGCGGCGGAACTCCTAGGCTGCCGGTTGGCTGGTGTCTAACGTAAGGGTGCGGGGCCGCAAGTTCGCCGCGGAAGCAGCGCTTAGATGGCTATCTTAGAGTTGCGTGGGTTGAAGATACTGCCGCCGTGGAATCTGGATGACGGGGAGTCTTTATGGATTGGCCCCGGGGCGGCGCAACCACGGCAGTGCGGTGGGGCCGGGAGCGGGGTTTTGGCCGGGGCCACGGACGACGGAGGCAAGCTGCTCTGCCGTTGGTCGCTGGCTCTTCGGGGAAGATTCCTAACAGTGTCAGCCGGGAGGCACAAGACGGCCATCAAGCCATCCGGCATAGATCAGACAGTACCAAAATAAAATAAAATCGTGTGACCCCAATTTAGTCTCAGTCAACAGACGTGTGACCATTCTCATACCTTGTTGTTGATCTCTTAGTGTATTTATTCATATCAAAGAGATGTGTCATTCTTAACATTATGCATTATCTGCATCTTCAGCCACACCATCTTCCGACTCACCGCAGCTGCTCCAACAAGGGACGCATACACCAGAAGGGAGCTATAGTCCCCACTCAACAGTTCCCTGCATCGAATGCGCGTGCCCGACATGGACAGCCACAACAACTGCAGGGCCATCGACAAGTCAGCACATGATGCTCACTCCTATGGATGGCGGCCAGATAGGTTGTACCCTCATCTTACTTGTGTGCAACATTTATGTCTTTGTTATTCATCTAAGCATGGAAAATAGATTATCACATTTCACTTTATATTCATGCTGATCTCTTACGGGTCTTGTTCAGGAGTTAACGCTGTTCCATAGTTCAGCTAAGATACTTGTTCTTTAGGTAACGCTGTTCCATAGTTATCATCCGTCAGCCAATGCTATCCCACAGGCTGGTGATTATAGTATTATACCACTTCTAGTATTACCTATGTTGTTCTTTAATACTTTTGTGTGACATCTAGTTAATCTCGAGTACAAACAATACATATTCTGTAGTTTTCATCTGTGTTCTCCCTTTAGTTTTTGAGACCTATTGCTACTAGTTAACCCCAGTCCTACTATTTATGTCATCCCCTACAGGCACTCATTACATAAATCTAACTACTAGTTGTCTTCCATGCATGTCAGATATAATTGCACACACTGATATATCCACAAGAACCTCACGGAGCAATGTAAAGGCCAATAAACTTGATGTCAATGATACTCAATATGATGGAACATGTAAAGGCAGTTCTTCAGAAGACTTGCAGAAAGATGTTGAATTTTCTTCACCCCACAAGGTCCTTGATCTAACTTGGCCCGTGATATGGGTACAACATGCATATAATGTCCTAGAGTATATCCACTCTGTTGCAATGCCATGTGCTTAGCATGCTGATCATACATGTAAATATGTCATGCTTTCCTTTTTTCAGTACCTATTCCATTCATGATAACATGTTTTCAAATGCAAGTACTGTCATTCTACTCTATTGCAATGCCATCTGCTTAATTTGGACATCATGCTTCTAAATATCTTATGCATTGTTATTCATCAGTATGTACTTCATCTGTCTACCATACCATGTTTTTTTACATTGAAGCGCTCTTCTAGTGCTCTGTTGCAATGCCATCTTAGTTTCCCAATCATACACATGTATGTTGCCTTAGTTTTTTCTGTACGTATTCCGCTAGCATACAGTTTTACATTCAACTAGTGTTTTTTTACTGTGTTGTCCTGTCGTATCCCTAGCTCTTACACCATACTCCATCCGTCCGGATTACATGTTGCCGAAATGGATAAAAAAAGGATGTATCTAGAACTGAAATATGCCTAGACCCGTCCATTTTTTCGGATGGAGGGAATACATGTCAATATGTCATGCCTTTCTATTCTTCAGTACCTATTCCATCTCTCTGCTGTAGCATGTTTTATAATTGAAGCACCATTCTTCTATACAAGGCATGCAAGGGGAAGACGACTATGTTAGAATCTGAAGGGTTACAAACTAGGTCTTTGCAAAAGATCCAAATGCCAGGAGATAATAAACCAACTCCAGTTTTTATAGATACTGCTCCAGCACACAAAGAAACCCAACTCCTACTGATAATAAGCAGATTCCAGTGGTCAAAGAACTAGTCCGCTCCAGTCCAGCAAAAATATGTCAACTCCATTCTAAGAAGCGTGTGCGTATCCTTGCATCAATAGCATGCTGATCATATTTTCTACATGTTTCTTACCCATCTCTCTTTTAGAAAATAAGCTTAATAGATAGAAGAATTTCTGCACTGGTATCATCTGTGAGGAAAGATTCTTGCAGGAATTCTCTGTACTCCAATGCAGATGTAAGTACCTATTGTATATCACTATATTTTTATATCAGCATGTATTTTGTTAATCGGCGTGAATCCAACCTTTATCTGATCTAAATTTAGTTGTAGCAAAATGTATGATTAAAGGCCACAATGTTGATTTTTGTAAGGAAAACTGCTTGGTAGTTTTGCATCCTGGACTGCATGAGTGTACTATCTCATATCAGTGGGTTTGATAACTTTGGTTCTGCAGTGGGTTTTCAGTGTTTTTTACTGTGTTGTCCTGTCATATCTCTAGCTCTTACATCATACTCCCTCCGTCCGGATTACATGTCGCAGAAATGGATAAAACTGGATGTTTCTAGAACTAAAATACGCCTAGACCCATCCATTTATTTCCGGATGGAGAGAATACATGTCAATATGTCATGCCTTTCTATTCTTCAGTACCTATTCCATCTCTGTTGTAGCATGTTTTATAATTGAAGGACCATTCTTCTATATAAGGCATGCAAGGGGAAGACGACTATGTTAGAATCTGAAGGGTTACAAACCAGGTCTTTGCAAAAGATCCAAACACCAGGAGATAATAAACCAACTCCATTTTTCATAGATACTGCTCCAGCAGAGAGAAACCCAACTCCCACTGATAATAAGCAGATTCCAGTGGCCAAAGAACTAGTCCGCTCCAGTCTAGCAAAAGAATGTAAACTCCATTCTAAGAAGCGTGTGCGTATCCTCGCATCATGAAATTTTATAGCATTTTGATCATATTTTCTACATGTTTCTTACCCATCTCTGTTTTAGAAAATAAGGTTAAATGATAGAAGACTTCCTTCATTGGGATTGTATTCAAGGAAAATATCTTGAGGGAATTCTCTGTGCTCCAATGCTGATGTAAGTACCTATTGTATATCACTATATTTTTACATCAGCATGTATTTTGTTAATCGGCGTGAATCCAACCTTTGTCTGATCTAAAATTAGTTGTAGCAAAATGTTAAAGGTGCCAATGTTGATTTTGTAAAGAAAACTACCTGGTAGTTTTGCATACTGAGCTTCATGAGTGTACTATCTCATATCATGCACATTACTGAATTGTAGTGCTGCTCTGGTTGCCCATTCATTCATTGTGTCAATGTTGCTTTCGTATTACCTTACCTGGCTGATGATAGCTGTGCCATATTGTGTTAATTTGGTGTTGGCTAGTTGCCCAAACGTTCGTTGTGCCAATGTTGCTTTCCTATTATGTGACATGGCCAATGATAGCAATGCTAGTCTCTTAATTTGGTGCAGGCTGCTGAAGATAAGAAGACAAACTCTGAAAACAGCAAGGCAACACCATTGTTTCTTTCCAATAAATCTAGGCCAGGTAATATGTCAATAACTCATGATTAATCTGTTTGGTTCCCCTCCTAATTTATGTTATGATGCAGTGGTTGAGACACTCTCCACTATCAATAATACAAGCCTGCCAAAATCACCATCTGAATCTGTTCAGTACCCTCTGTCTCGAATGCAACGGAAAAAATGTATGTTTGTGAACCAATTAATGGCTGAAGGAATGATGGAAATGGTGGAGGAATCAGAGATGCTGAGTCGTGCGACACAACAACTGATCAATGTTTTCAGAGACAGTGTAGCAAAGCAGCAAGAACTTGCCCACATGCTTATGGGCGTCATCCGTGCTGAGGTTGCAGATTGTGACGTTGTAGATCGTTAGGTTCTGTTCATTTATTTGCACTGGCATCAATCTTTGATTGCCCAGTGGATGTAATTTCCTGTAATATATGCTGGATGTGTAATGTTTTTCCCTGTATGTCGTACCTTTGCTTGATCGGTTTTGGTCTGTGCATAATTTCTCGTCGTAATGGGCTCAAATTATCTAATTTGGCCTAAAGACACGTACGAACTTTAGTGGGCCCATTAAGTTAATGGGCCGTTACCAGGCCGAAAGTTAATGGTCGGCCCTCTTAACTCCCGGGTCGTTAACAGGCTGACATCGAAGCGGGCAACAGGTGGGCCCAATTGATTTCACGGGCCGTTAACAGGCCGTTACTAAGTTCGGGCTACATATGGCCTAACTATACTGTGGGCCTTTAGCAGGCCGAAAGAGACAGCGGGCTTGTACTGGACCATGAAGAGCATGGGCCGCTAAGAGGCCGAAAGTCAGGTCATATTGTAAATGGCCCAACTGTGTTGTGGGCCTTTAGCAGGCCGAGAGAGAAACCGGGCTGGTATTTGACCATGAAGGGCATCGACCGTTAAAAGGCCAAAACTCAGGTCCGACTACAAATGGCCCAACTCATTTATGGTCCGTTAACAGGCTGAAAGGCACACAGGGCCGGGAATTGGCCCAACACTTAAATGGGTCGCTAAAAGGCCAAAACTCAGGTCCGACTACAAATGGCCCAACAGATATATGGGCCGTCACTAGGCTGAAAGACACACCGGGCCAGAAATTGGCCCAACACTTAAATGGGTCGCTAAAAGGCCGAAACTCAGGTCCGACTACAAATGGCCCAACTGATTTATGGGCCGTGAACAGGCTGAAAGACACACTGGTCCGGAAATTAGCCCAATATTTAAATGGGTCGCTAAAAGGCCGAAAGATGTACATCGTGAAAATTGGCCCATCCACTGAATGGGCCGTTAACAGGCCGAAATCTCATCGGGCCGATATTGAGCCCAAATATATAGCGGGCTGTTAACGGGCTCGAACTGACGATGGGCTGCAATGGTGTCAAATCTTTAACGGGCCGTTGGCGGGCCGAATTGGCACATCTCGTATGGGCCGTGGGCTTAAATGGACCTGACACAAGTAGGCCTTATATGGGCCGGCCTGCTATTTTTTACTAGGCCGGCCTTTTTCACTGGAATGGGCCACTGTTGGGCCGTGCCACGTGTCGACCTATCATAGGCGCCTCCTGTCCAATGAGTGGATGACATCTGTCCCAACGGTGAGGCAACACGTGTTTCCTCCGGCCAATGATGATTTTACACGTGGAAAATCCCCATTGGTCCGGGCTGTTAACGGGTTATCGGATCCAAAACCAGACGTGATAGCTTAACGGCGTTCCATTACGGTGGATGCCACGTGTCGGTCACCCTTGACGAAAGCACTTCTGTGACGCGCGATTTATCGTCATGGAAGTGGACACTTCCGTGATGATAATTTTGGTAATGTCATGGAACACTTCTACGACAGCACAGGTATGACTATCTTGATTCTGTCATAAATTTGTCATGGATGTACATGCATGACAGAAAACGGGACCTACTGTGACAAACACGTATCATCACGGAAGTGTATTTTTTTTGTAGTGATACGTGGCCAAGGATAAGGGCGCGCTGTGGGAAGAGTAAGTTGGCAGTTTCTACCCCGTGCATTAAAGTCATTCACGGGCCATCACTGGAGCGGTGCCACCACTATTGGCTTTACACCATGCGCGGGGAAATTTTGAAATTGGCCCGAAATCAAGAATAATGAAGCAGCAATGGAAACCTCAAGGGGCCAACCTCTTCAGCAACCCTTGCATGTGCACTTATTAGGCCCTACCCCAACGACGCTCAGCAGCGCGTTCGGAGCAGGCCCGGGGGCTTCTGTCGGTGCAACAGACCGTGGGTCTGTCGCCCAGACTATGCACAGGCACGGGAACAAGATGGAAGCACCAGCCCAAGTCAGAGATTGAGGGACCAGGAGATTTGAAGAACCAACATGCAGTTCAGAGGGACCAAGATCAAGCAAGAGGAGCAATATATCGGCAAGAGAAGGGCCTCCCTTGCCGGGAAGGCGAGCCCGGCAAGGGGCGAGGCCACCGCTACAAGCAGGCAACCCAGGCACCCCGGCAAGGCCTGCCGGGGCTCCCGGGGGCAGGACCACCCCACCAACCACTCAACCACGACCCACGTCGTCAATCAATGCGGTGTCAAGCCGCATAGTGATTAAGTGGCAGCCATTCGCCACATGGCAGCCATTTCCTATAGAAGAAACCCACAGATGACACCCGTCCTACGACGTGTCAATAGAACAGGCGCGAAGCTGGCAAGATAGCCCGGCAAGGCTTGCCGGGCTACCAGTGATGTGACACTAAGCGGTGCATTTAATGCACCCTGTCAGCCTGTAGAGTTAGGTATGATAGCACTGTTTGCTATCATATCAGTGGATAATGACTAGTTTGCCATTATGGTGCCCCCTTGATCTATTAAAGGAGGCCCATAGCACTTGTAGGAAGGGTTGGAAAGTTGACGAACCCACACCCCCATACGCGCGTAGTCACTGCTGCCCTACGGCGACCCCTGCCGGGCAAGTGTACTGCGTTTCACCATCACCATTCCACCATCAATCCACCAAAGCAGGAGTAGGGTTTTACGCCTCACGGTGGCCCGAACCTGGTTAAATTGCTTGTGTGATCTCTCCGCACTGTCGTGCGCTAGTCTGCTCCTTGCGCAACACGACGTCCCCCTGCCAAACCAGCAAGGGGCCTCCTGGCCCCATAGGTGGCCGTGGATATCCCGCGACAATCAACTTAATGAACTCGGTATGAACAAATGGAATGGATCGGTCAGACCGAAATACACTAAGAGGCTTTGGAAGTTAAGCCCTTGACGGATCGGTGACTCCGAGTGATCCTCACCCGGAGGGTCCGAATTCGACTTGTTCAAACTTTGTGATGTAGCATGAATAGAGTTTGAGACGAGAAAAAGCATAGATAGCTAGAGGGAGTCCTTTGGCATTCTTGTCCATCCATTTGGCAAAAAGAAAAAGGCAAACAACCAAAGCATCAAATGGATGTCCTCGAATGGGAAAAATATGCAATCAACATGCTCACACAATAAGATAGCAAATAGAATATGTGACAAATCATGCACGAACGCTCTAGCATCTATCAAGCAATTGGCGATGACTAGGTCATCTATGTATGAGTATATTGACTGAGGAGTCAAATGAGAACATTTGATCGTAGGTCATACTCATCGTTTAAGCACAAGTGGGGTTACCATTTTTACATAAAGCACTGTTGTGTTCACACCATTAGAGTTGCTTTAGCTCAATTCTTAGAGCAAAGCTCCCCCTAGATGTGATATCCCCCCTAAGAGGGATGAACTAACCTTGGGTTGTGTCGATGATGACTTCATGTAGATGTTGAAGATGTAGATGCTCAATGTTGATGTAGATCATTTGGAGCAATCCATTGGAGTGAGTTGCACTTTCAATACCTACATGGGTTAATCCCACAAGGAGCACACAAGGATATCCATAGACATAGAGTGAAATTCACATAAGATGTTGTCCATGAAAGCATTAGGTTACCTTGTCCCTTGTCTTACCAACAAGAGGGTTTGTGACTCCTTGAACTAGTGCAAGATGTGAAATTTGATTGCACTTGTCCTTGCCAAATGAATATGAGTGAAGCATGTTGGCGGAGTCACCCTCAAGAACTCTCTAGTTCTTCTTCTTCAGGATCTACATCACCTTGATGGGAATCCTTGGAGCTGTAGTCGTACTTGATGAAGTAGAACTTGATGTAGTCTTGGGAACCCACTTGACCAAGGCCTTAGGAGCTTCTTCAAATGCATCAATCTCCTCTTGAAGCTTGTCCTTGCCTTTTAGCTTGTGGTCTTGTGGTGGAAGATCATCTTGAGCTTCTGTTCCTTTGAAAGAAGTGGGATCATACTTCTCTTGTTGAGGAAAAAACTTCGTCTTGGGGTATTGATCTTCTGCCCACTCAACTCCATTGGCATTGAACTTGCATTCAAAACCAACACCTTGATTCTTCTGGTGCCTTCCTTGCTCGCGTACAATTTCCTCAAATTGCTTACTTCCGGCAAGGCTCTTGTAAACACCTTTCTCTATAATTCCCTTCAAAAGCTATTTTCTTAGCCAAGTGTAACTTGGCTAAGAGAATCATTAGTGGAATCAAGAGAACTACTAGAAGCAACAATATTGGATTTAACATGATTATTGTTACTACTAGAAGAAGAATCTTTCTTGCTCTTGTTGCTAGATTTTACTTGTGGCATGTAAGTAGACAAGAGTAAACGCTTGGGAATGTAAGAAGAACTTTTCTTACGAAGATCATCATTGATTGCTTTTAAGAACCCATGCTCTTGCTCTAGATTGAGATTTTCAAAGCATAGCTTCTCATGAGTCTTTAAAGGCTCTCGGTGATCCTCTAAGGTAGTTTCATGAGCTAACTTAAGAGTGTTTAGTTCTTTAGTTAGACGCTCAATCTCCTTCTTATCATCGTCATTCGTTTTATCTTGATTAGCATGATTAACAACAATTTTATCATAGTTTTCATCACTAGAGTTCTCAACAAGTAAATCATCATCACCTAGCAAATCATCTTCATCACTATTGAAATCAACATACCCGGGGTGTGATACCTTGGGGACTTTAGCCATGAAGCATCTCCAATTCCTTCATTTGGTGAATCAAATATGTCGTAGGAGTTGGATGACACAAGTGCAAGACCGGCAACACCTTCATCTTGATTATATTTAGAGTCACAGTGATAGCTTCTTTCGGAGTGGTTGTCGGAGTCGAAGCCGAATACCCATTCACCAACATGAGCTTGATGTCTTCGTCTTGTGTAGCTCTTTGATGACTTGTCCTTCCTTTCCGAATCCTTGCTTCTGCGAGAGGATCTTCGTTCATAACGATCATCTCTACTCCTTCTTTCTCTTGGTGGTGATTCTTCTCTTTTGCTTCTCCTTTTAGGTGAGTCTTCTCTTCTTTTGTAGGGAGCCGTACACTCACTAGAATAGTGTCCGGGTCTTCCACAATTGTAGCAATTGCGATCACGACTAGAAGATCTTTTGTCATTGTAGGACCTTGACTTGGAACTTCTTTCTTTGCTTCTACTCTTGTAGAATTTGTTGAATTTCTTCACCATTAGGCTCAATTCTTCATTGAAGACTTGTTTCTCACTTGATGATGTAGGGGCATCACATGAAGCTTTGTAAGAACCACTAGATTTGTTGTGGAGCTCTTCTTTATCCTTGAGTGACATCTCATGTGCAACAATTCTACCAATGACTTCTGCTAGCTTGAGATCTTTGTAATTTGGCATCATTTGGATCAATGTGCACACGGTATCATAGTTTCCATCCAAGGCTCTTAGGATCTTCTTGATGATGAATCTGTCGGCCATCTCTTCACTTCCTAAGCCGCAATCTCATTTTTTATGAGAGCAAGCCTAGAGTACATTTCAGCAACACCTTCACCATCCTTCATTCTGAACTTGTCAAGTTGACTTTGAAGCACATCCAATTTGGATTCCTTGACGGACTCGGTACCTTCATGCATATCAATCAAGGTATCCCAAATTTCCTTTGCATTCTCAAGATGGCTGATTTTGTTGAATTCTTCGGGGCACAATCCATTGAAGAGGATATCGCAAGCTTGAGCATTGTATTGCAACATCTTCAATTCTTCCGCGGTTGCTTCACAATTTGGTTCTCTTCCATCAAAGAATTCACCTTGCAAGCCAATACACACAATAGCCCAAACGGCGGGGTTATGTCCAAGAATATGCATTTTCATATTATGCTTCCAACTAGCAAAATTAGTACCATCAAAGTAAGGACCTCTACGGTGGTAATTTCCCTTGCTAGACGCCATAGTCTCCTAGGTTGTGAAACCAAGGCTATGATCACCAAAGCTATGGAAATCAAGGCAAATGGAAACCAAAGCTCTGATACCACTTGTAGGATCGAAAGTAGGTCTAGAGGGGGTGATTAGACTACTTGACCAAATGAAAATCTATCCTTTTCCCAATTTTATGTCTTGGCAGATTTTAGCAACTTAGCACAAGTCAAGCAATCAACCTACACATGCAATTCTAAGAGTGTAGCAGCGGAATGTAAAATATTGCATATGAAGGTAAAGACAGGGGTTTGTAAAGGCAAACGCAATGTAGGCACGGAGATTTTTGGCATGGTTCCGATAGGTGGTGCTATCGTACATCCACGTTGATGGAGACTTCAACCCACGAAGGGTAACGGTTGCACGAGTCCACAGAGGGCTCCACCCATGAAGGGTCCACGAAGAAGCAACCTTGTCTATCCCACCATGGCCATCGCCCACGAAGGACTTGCCTCACTTGGGTACATCTTCACGAAGTAGGCGATCTCCTTGCCCTTACAAACTCCTTGGTTCAACTCCACAATCTTGACGGAGGCCTCCAAGTGACACCTAACCAATCTAGGACACACCACTCTCCAAAAGGTAATAGATGGTGTGTTGATGATAAAATCCTTGCTCTTGTGCTTCAAATGATAGTCTCTCTCTCACAGATTTGGCTATGCACTACAACAGGATGCTGCTAACGCGACACTAAGATCAGAGACCCTTCGACGAAACTGTGTGCGATGCAATAATCGCAAACAGTGGTGTACAAAAACCGTCAAAAAAGGTGCAAAACGTTTGCGATGACGGATGCATCAAACACGGTTCAGATTTTGGTTGCGTGTGCGATTCAGGTCATACGGTTCATTTAAATTGATTGTTTGCGATGAGGAGGAACATAAGAAACGGGCTACCAGATGAAGGTGTGTGCGATATGCAGCATACGCTTCGCTCGGATGAACTGTTTGTGATTAGGCAACACAAAAGAAACGGTCAGCTAGATCAAGGTGTGTGCGATATTCGGCATGCGGTTCACTCGGATGAACTGTTTGTGTTGAGACAAGAGAACAGAAATGGTTCAATATAACAAGATGTGTGTGATACGCGGCAAATAAGTTTGTAATCAGAAATGTGTGCGAAGTCTGATAATAACACAGACGATTGCTTCTAATAAGACGTATGATATGCTCTGTCTACACAACATATATTGGCCATCGGGGGACGGGCGGTCATCCGGATATGCCATAAGGATGCGAAGAGGCATCCTATATCAGGAAGGACTAGTTGTTCCACCAGTAGCTCATGTAAGAGAACTCTCAAGTTAAGTGTGCTCAGGCTAGAGCAGCAATCAGATGGGTGACTGGATGGGAAGTTGTGTTGATGTTAAATTAACTGATAGGATGAGTCATATCTGTCAAATTAAATGACTGATATGACCCATCCCATGAGTTAATTTAACCTCGAGGTCCATGTTATTTATTTATTTTTTATTTTTTAACACATGTTAAAGAAGGTCTACTGCATTACTTTTTGACAATGTGTGATACGTGGCATACAGTTGATCCATCCGACCTGTTTGTGATGGAATAAGCCGTGTGTGCTGTGGGCAAACGCTTGCTAGTATTCAACCGTTTGCGATTGATGAATTCATCACCGACGGGTTCCCTAGTGTGGTCCGTGTTCATCTGATCATCATCTACTTCTTGTGCTAGCTCGACGTTCCTTCTATGCTAAGTTTCCATTAATTGATGGCGTTTTATGAACACGCCACTGTTTCCCGCCATTTCCTCACCTGTTTCCCGCCACCCAGCGATATTGAATCGGGTTGAAAGTGAAAGTCGCCAAAAAGTGGCGGAATGCTCTCGAAACCAATTCACTTGAGTGAGACAGAGGAGAGTGGAATTTCGTGTGTAGGGGTGAAATCGGCGGCGCGGGATGCATGGAGGCGACAAGCGCAGCCTGTAGCACATCCACCTTTTCCAAGCATGCCAACCCACCAAAGCGCCGCCTGTGCCAACAACCTCGTCGACGAGGAAAACGAGTAGGCACCATGGCCCGTCGAGGCCGAGGCGCTCCCCGACAACGCGATAGATGACGCCGTGATGCGCGTCATCGCTAGGGTTGAGCAGACCTTTGTGTTGGGGAACGTAGTATTTCAAAAAAATTCATACGATCACGCAAGATCTATCTAGGAGAAGCATAGCAATGAGCGGGGAGAGTGTGTCCACGTACCCTCGTAGACCGAAAGCGGAAGCGTTTAGTAATGCGGTTGATGTAGTCAAACGTCTTCGTGATCCAACCGATCCAAGTACCGAACGCACGGCACCTCCATGATCTGCACACGTTCAGCTCGGTGACTCCCCTCGAAATCTTGATCCAAATGAGGCCGAGGGAGAGTTTCGTTAGCACGACGGCATGGTGACGGTGATGATGAAGTTACCGACGCAGGGCTTCGCCTAAGCACTACGACAATATGACCGAGGTGGAAAACTGTGGAGGGGGGCACCGCACACGGCTAAAGATCAACTTGTGTGTCTATGGGGTGCTCCCTCCCCCGTATATAAAGGAGGGATGGAGGAGGCCAGCCGGCCCCTAGAGGCGCGCCCAAGGGGGGGAGTCCTACTCCAAGTAGAAATCGGCTCCCCCCTTTCCTTGTACAGGTAGGAGAAGAAGGAAGGAGAGGGAGAGGGAGAGGGAAAGAGGGGCCACACCCCCTCCCCTAGTCCTATTCGGACTCCCCTTGGGGGGCGCCACCTCCTGGCTGCTGCCCCCTCTCTCCCCTAAGGCCCAATAAGGCCCATTACTTCCCCGGGGGGTTCCGGTAACCCCTCCAGCACTCCGGTTTTATCCGAAACCATCCAGAACACTTCCGGTGTCCGAATAACATGGTCCAATATATCAATCTTTATGTCTTGACCATTTCGAGACTCCTCGTCATGTTCGTGATCTCACTCGGGACTCCGAACAAACGTCGGTCATCAAATCACATAAGTCATAATACACATCATCATTGAACGTTAAGCATGCGGACCCTACGGGTTCGAGAACTATCTAGACATGACCGAGACACATCTCTGGTCAAGAACCAATAGCGAAACCTGGATGCTCATATTGGCTCCTACATATTCTATGAAGATCTTTATCGGTCAAACGGCATAACAACATACGTCATTCCCTTTGTCATCGGTATGTTACTTACCCGAGATTCGATTGTCGGTATCATCATACCTAGTTTAATCTCATTACCGGCAAGTCTCTTTACTCGTTCCATAATGCATCGTCCCGCAACTAACTCATTAGTCACATTTCCTGCAAGGCTTATAGTGATGTGCATTACCGAGAGGGCCCAGAGATACCTCTCCGATACACGGAGTGACAAATCCTATTCTTGATCTATGCCAACCCAACAAACACCTTCGGAGACACCTGTAGAGCATCTTTATAATCACCCAGTTATGTTGTGACGTTTGATAGCACACAAGGTGTTCCTCCGGTATTCGGGAGTTGCATAATCTCATAGTTAGAGGAATATGTATAAGTCATGAATAAAGCAATAGAAATAAAACTAAATGATCATTATGCTAACCTAACAGATGGGTATTGTCCATCACATCATTCTCCTAATGATGTGATCCCGTTCATCAAATGACAACACATGTCTATGGTTAGGAAACTTAACCATCTTTTGATTAATGAGCTAGTCAAGTAGAGGCATAATAGGGACACACTGTTTGTCTATGTATTCACACATGTACTAAGTTTCCGGTTAATACAATTCTAGCATGAATAATTAACATTTATCATGATATAAGGAAATATAAATAACAACTTTATTATTGCCTCTAGGGCATATTTCCTTCACTTTGCGCATGGCGCTTGAGCGCCCCGGATCAAGATAGGCATGTCAGCGCCGACAGGCTGCAGCTCGCCGCATAGCATGATCAATGGCGCGCCGCAGAGCAAGCTAGGCGCATCCATGCCGATAGGCTACGGCTTGCCGCACGGCGAGACTGTTGGAGCACCGCAGAGCGAGAGGTGCGGCGCGCCACACATCAAGAGCGGATCCATCGGCGCTTGCCTGCTATCTACACGATGTCGCAGCTGGGTACACGTCTCGTCAGTACCCCCATTCCTCGCCAGGAGTGGGAAGAGGCCCTCTGCGCCGTACTTGCACTGGACGCCCGCCGCGCCGTTCGCATGGGTCATGCCGTTCGCCTTGTCCGCGGCCCGCTCGATGCCAACGCAGTGGTCGGTAGGCTCGACCGCCTCCTTGGCCCAGGTGTCCACCTGGGCGAAGTAGAGGAACATAGCCGTCGCATCCTCGAGCTGGTGATCTCCGATGAAATAGCCAACTTGGAGCTCGAGATCGCACTCCTGATGTACCGCGAGCGTTGTCGGTGTCAAAACCGGCGGATCTCGGGTAGGGGGTCCCGAACTGTGCGTCTAAGGTCAAAGGTAACAGGAGACAGGGGACACAATGTTTACCCAGGTTCGGGCCCTCTCTATGGAGGTAATACCCTACTTCCTGCTTGATTGATCTTGATGAATATGAGTATTACAAGAGTTGATCTACCACGAGATCGTAATGGCTAAACCCTAGAAGTCTAGCCTGTATGACTATGGTAATGAGTCTCTCTCTCCCTCCGGACTAAGTCCTCAGGTTTATATAGACACCGGGTGGATCTAGGGTTACACAGGGTCGGTTACAAAGAAGGGAATCTACATATTTGGTCGCCAAGCTTGCCTTCCACGCCAAGGAGAGTCCCATCCGGACACGGGTGCAGTCTTCGGTCTTCGTATCTTCATAGCCCATCAGTCCGGCCCATGGCTAACAGGCCGAACGCCCGAGGACCCCTTAGTCCAGGACTCCCTCAGTAGCCCCTGAACCTGGCTTCAATGACAAGGTATCCGGCGCGTAGGTCTGCCTTCGGCATTGCAAGGCGGGTTCCTCTTTCCGAACTCCAAGATAGTCTTCGGACGTATTGAATGTGTCCGGACCTGTAACACACACACTACACACAACCGTAAAGAGAATATAATATTCCATGAGTCCAATCCGCTGACAACTTTTTGTAATATGACATCACGTCTGCCCGGTCATAACTTCGAACTGTTTTTCGTCTGCCGCTCCACGTTTCGAGACGCGGTTGCCATTGGCACGTCTTATCAAAGCTGAGATCGTGTCCCCTTATTGCGGGATTCTCATCAATACGGGCGTGGGTAACCCAACCGTGCCATTTACACAGCCCTTGGGAATAGGCGAGTTTTGAGGCGAGTGGGGAGGCGTTCAATATTCACTGCCTTCATAAGGAAATAAGAATCCCCTTTCTTCACCTACGCCTCCTCTTCCTCTCCGTCCTTCCATTCTCGAGCTCAAGCGCCCAAGTTCCCATATTTTCCATCTCAAGGAAGCACTCAATCATGTCCGAATCCGGAGGCCAAGGCAAGTGGATGGTCTCCTCCGTCAAGGAGAAGGACATCACGCAGCTTCAGGCGGCCGGGTATCTGGCGAAAGGAATCGCCCACCATCTGCCCGGCAAGGGGCAAGTCATCCCCACCCCAAAGCCTACTGAGAGAGTAGTTTTCCTCCCTCACTTCGTCCGCGGATTGGGGTTTCCAGTTCACCCCTTCGTCCACGGGCTGATGTCCTATTACGGGCTAGATTTCCATGATCAAGCCCCAAATTCCTTCCTCAACATCTCAGCATTCATTGTCGTGTGCGAGGCCTTCCTCCGCATCCATCCCCACTTCGGCCTATGGCTCAAGGTATTCAATGTGAAGCCGAAGGTGATGGACGGCCAACACGCGGAGTGCGGACGCGCCATGGTGAGCAAGATGCCCAACGTCACCTGGCCCATAGGCACTTTTTTGGAGACTGTCAAGGATTGGTAGAATCAGTGGTTCTACATCACAGAGCCGCGCGGCACCACTTGGGCGGCGGCTCCCGAGTTCAGGGCCGGAGCCCCAATGCGGCTCACCTCCTGGAAGGAGAAAGGCCCCAACTGGTCAGCGTCAGACGAGCTGATAGTGCTGCAAACGCGGATTCAGAGCATGGTGGACAAAGACGTCAAGCTCGTCGACGTGATCGAGGTGATGCTGGTTCGCCGGATTCTCCCCTGCCAATGCCGAAGCTTCCCTTTATGGGAATACGATTTGGCGAAGCACCAGACCCTGGAAGGGCTCGTCGGAACTACTCACGAAGATGCCTGGAAGTTGCTCTTCAAGGGCAACGAGAAGCCACCGGTCATAGATTCGGACCGTGGGCACGATCGCACCCATCCTACCAATGAGGTAAGTTCCCCTTTTCTTAAGGCGTACCTTTTACTTGTTTGTTCAAGGAGGATGCCTAACCTTTGCTGTACTTTCTTAGCCGTTGAAGGAGAGAGCGGAGCGGATCCATAGTTCGGCTCTGCTGGCCGAAGAGCCAGTCATCCCGCTTCTGGCGAAGATGCTGGTTCCGGCACCCTATAGGCCGCCGGAAAAGAAGGCCAAGGGGGGCAAAGGTGGCCCCCGTCGCAAGGGTGCTTCGGACGTGACGTTCGAAGATGAAGTGACCCTTTCCTCCATCGCCGAGGACGACGATGACGAGGAGGAGGAGGAGGAGGAGAACAACCCTCCCCCTGAGGAGGGAAAGAAGAAGAGGGTGGCCTCCACGAACCTAGAGGCGGAGACGTCCAAGAAGGGGGAGGGTTCCCTCGAGGATAACTCCGCGTGGGACGTCGAAAGCAGTCCGGAGTGGCGCCCCCGCTCTAAGCCTCGGGCTGCATCGTAAGTCCTAGGACTCGTACATACCCATATATCCGGCCTCTCCTCTTTATTGTATTGACATGATTAATTTATGCAATTGCAGTCCGGCCCACAACAGCTCCCAGCGATCCTCATCAGGAGGTTCGTTGGATTCAAAGGCGATGGCTAGCGAGTCACCACCGACCGCTCACTCTCCCAAGGCCAAGGGCGACATGGAGGTGCTGCCTCGAAGGACTTTCCTAGGCCGGGGAAAAGCTTAGGAGGCGCCAGAAGGCGAAGCCTCCGTCACCGGACACCAAGGGGAGCCAATCCCCGTGGAGACTGGTGATGAGTTCGGCCCTCAGCCGGACTCGATTCCGGAGACCGATATGGCTCCGGAGTCCGGCGTGCAACCTCGTTCGAAAGAAGGGGGTGTGCCTGTTCCGCCGGTGACTCCTGTCCAAACCAGGGGCACCGGATAATCTGCTGGAAGCGCTGCGAGGCGCTTCCATTGTGGTTGAGCACCGTGTTCTTATGAGCACGGTGATTGAAAGGGTTCAGTCCGCCAAGAGCGGACTAACCGAAGCCTGCAGCAGCCTGCTGACAGGCTTTGAGGTAAATGACGTAAATAGCGAAAATCCCAATATAGACAGTAGCCCCTGAGACATTGTCCGGTGTTCGAAGAGAAAAGCCGGACAGAGGATCAATCCTTTATTGCAGAAAACTAACTAAATTTGTCTGAAATGAATACACAGGCGTCACTGCTGGCCGCGGCCTCGCATACTGCCGAAGTCTCCGGACTAAAGCAGAGACTGGAGCAGGCCGAGCAGGAGCTCGGCCAGGTGAGGAGGCAGCTCCAAGAAAAACAAGGTATGTGATAACCCATTATATATTCAAAAAAGTAATACGATATGCATTTGACCGAAGTGTCATGATATGTATAGAAGCGACGAACGAGGTCGAGGCCCTGAAAAAGGCCCTGGCCGAAGCCGAGGGGAAGGCTGTCAAGGAGCAGGCCGCCCGTAAGAAGCTCAAGGCCCGGGTCAACGAGGTCCAGCAAGAGCTCCAGGACACGGTGAGGAAGTGCAAGACCTTACAGCGCGATGCGTCGGCTCGAGAGACCAAACTCGCCAAGGCTCGGCAGAGCACGGAGACGGCCCAGAATGAGGCCCAGGGCGCCCTCCAAGAGATCCAGGAGGCCAGGAAGATCGTGGCGGGTAAGGCATTCAGTATGCAAAGCAAATATGTGAAGAGGAAGTATCTTTTACAAACCCGGATTCGAAGTTCTCCAGGGGCTTTTGCTGATCTGCCACGAAGTGTGTCCGACACCGCGGAGTTCTTCTGGGCCGAAGAAGGGAGCTCCACGGAGAAGCTGTTTTGGTCGCAATATCTTGCACCAGAACATCCAGTGCCCTTCATCGATCAGCTAAAACAGCTGGTCGAGCTGCACGGGGTGGCCGAACTAGCCATGAAGGATTTAATAATCCAGCCGTGGCCAGCCGAAGCTATACCCAGTAGTTACTTCGGCCTCGTGAAGCGGCTGGTGGATGTCTGTCCTCGGCTGGACGCCATCAAGCGGTCCGTCTGCATCGAGGGCGCGCGTATGGCCTTTGCTCGTGTCAAGGTCTGGTGGGCGAAGATGGACACCATCAAGATTATGACCGAGGGGCCACCCGAGGGCAAGGAGCACCACACACCCGAGCGGTACTTTGGAGACGTCCTAGAAGGGTCTCGTATTGTAGCGACGAAGTGTTCGCAAGACATTATTTTTGAATAAATGCATTCAAGTTGCCTCTACCTTGTATGATGAAACAAAGTGACTTTTGTTGCCGTAGTGCGGGGTGCTATGAAGCCCCTAGCAAACATGAAACATACCAAAGTGTACGGGTGATATTTGATAAGGTTACCCACAGGAGGGAAAAAGAAAAAGAAAGGAAAACAGAGTGGGTGCAAAGATAATAGGCTAGGGCCCTAAAGCTTGGGCCACGAACTGTTTCCATTGTAATTTGATTAATACGTCAAGGCGCATTTGATACAAGTAGTGCGATGAGCAACAGGCTATTTAACATGCCAAAACCAAGGGAGAGCTGCATGTGGGTCCTGAAAAACAGGTAGAGTGATCGTTTAACGAAACCACCTAGAGAAGTCCCCCATATGCCTGTGTTTCTTGCCGTCTTGGTGTGTTTGTCCTTCGAGAGGACCTATGATGCGGCCATCGGATGGGGCCTGCGGGATTGAGACCTGAAAGGAAAAAGTAAAAGTGAAAGTATGTGTGTATCCGGTGGAGGTTGAGTCGCACTGTGGATCACAAGCTGGCTATGCCTCCGTCGATGCCCATGGAATTTTGAGTGCGTAGTTATGTACGCGCGGCACGAATGCCACCACTTGATCGGGACTGAGACGGAGGCCGGATTGCTAGTCGAGCTCCTGACGAGCCGAGTTGTCCTACTGCAGGGTAGTTCGGACCCTCTTAATGGTGTATGTGGGCTTGGCAGCCGAATTAGGGTTCTGCTTGAGAAGGCCGCTCTATACTTCTGCTGCTAAGGCAGCTGTGTGCTCCTCTATACGGAGGGAGTTTTCCGTATTTCCGTTGAGCGTGATGACGCCGCATGGACCGGGCATCTTGAGCTTGAGATAAGCATAGTATGGCACTGCATTGAATCACGCGAATGCGGTTCGTCTGAGCAGTGCGTGATAGCCACTGCGAAACGGGACGATATCGAAGATTAACTCCTCACTTCGGAAATTGTCCGGAGACCCGAAGACAACCTCTAGCGTGATTGAGCCTGTACAACGGGCCTCTACACCTGGTATGACTCCTTTAAAGGTAGTCTTTGTGGGCTTGATCCGTGATGGATTGATGCCCATTTTTCGCACTGTATCCTGATAGAGCAGGTTGAGGCTGCTACCTCCGTCCATAAGAACGCGCGTCAGGTGAAATCCATCAATGATTGGGTCGAGGACTAGTGCGGCTGAACCGCCATGACGGATACTAGTCGGATGATCCCGATGATCAAAGGTGATCGGGAATGACGACCATGGATTGAATTTTGGGGCGACTGGCTCTATCGCATAGACGTCCCTTAGTGCGCGCTTGCGTTCCCTTTTATGGATGTGTGTAACATATATCATGTTTACTATTTTGACTTGGGGGGAAACTTCTTCTGTCCCGCTGTGTTCGGTTGCCGGGGCTCCTCGTCGTCGTCCTCGCTTTGTGATTGCTTTTCCCTGTTTTCGGTGTTCGATTTGCTGGCCTGTTTAAAAACCCAACAATCTCTGTTGGTATGATTAGCTGGTTTGTCTGGGGTGCCATGTATCTGGCACGTGCGATCGAGTATGCGGTCCAGGCTGGATGGCCCCTGATTATTTCTCTTGTACGGTTTCTTCCGCTGACTGGACTTGGAGCCGCTGAATCCGGCGTTGACTGTAGTGTCGTTGGTATTATCACCATTGCTGTCAATTTGCTGTCATCCAGACAGTGTCGCTATGTTGTTGAAGTTATATTTACCTTCCTCATAAAATGTTCAATTTTTTATTTATTGTACATGAGTAAGAACTTGTAGTGTTGTTGTAGTTAATTATAGCTTCTGATGTTCCAGAATTTGGTTGTTGTCTCAGTAGCAATTAATTCATTTGCACATTGATATTTTTGAGAAGATATGTCATAATTAACATGTTTCTTCAGTTTTTCAAAATAAGCATTGGTGATTTTCTATGTTGCTATAAACCCATTTCCCCTACAATTGTTACTGGTCTAGTTTTAAATATTATAGGATGAACAGAAGTGGTCTTACTTGGAGTGGGTTGATCAAGAGTGGCCAGAGTCTTTGAAGACGTGCCTAGCGAAGCTCTGGAGCATGTATGAGGAAGAGAACAGAGAAAGTGTTGTCAACGCTGAAGAATATTTGAAGATGCGGGATAAAAAGAGGAAGGTGGAGAATGAGCTCAGATTTTTTAAATCAGACTTTGCTAAGATGGTGTTGGCATGGGAGGAGGCACTTTCCTGGTTGGCTAGTGCAAAACATGGTCTTACTGAACTGAAATCAGAGGTGGATAAGACGAGCCTTGATGATCTCGATTAGGGAAATGAATATATTGTTCTTATGAAGTTGAACTAGCTATATGTTGTACTGTGTTGTTTTCATGTAGCTACCGTACTGTGATGTTAAAATATATTTATGTGCTTGATGTGAAATTGGCATACAACTGGTCGATATGAAATGTGAATTTGTGTAATACTGGAATTATTAATTGTAAACTAATAAACCTGCTAAATGTGTGATGGAACTTTGCAAACTATTCTAGCAGTAAAAGCGCCTGTGATGGATAGCCCAATGCCACATAGTTTTCTTCATCAAATCATGTGTGATGTAGTTGATAAAAGCAAACAGTTAACCAAGGCAGAGCGTGTGTGATAGTTACACCTTTCACACACGAGCCCACACATAAAACTATGTGGGCTGTACATACGAACGGAAACATTTTCCCTGGATTGACTGTGTGGGATGTACATAAGAACGTAAACATATTCCTTGGATTGACCGTGTGTGATATACATACGAACGAAAATGTTTTCCCTGGATTAACTGTGTGGGATGTACGTAAGAACGAAAACGTATTCCTTGGATTGACTGTGTGTGATATACATACGAATGGAAATGTTTTTCTGGGATTCACCGTGTGGAATGTACATACGAACGGAAATGATTGGGTTTTGATGCCTCGCCCGATCGCACACAAGCTCATTTTGCCCCAGCCTGTGTCCCAGGAGGGCCTATCCCCGACGGTTTGTGGGTCGTGTGGGAAGGACCCCCCTATCTCCCACACTCACTTGGCGATGGTTCCAAATGTCGTCGTGGAAAGGGGTTAAAAACTGTTTGTATAGCACCGACTCGTACCAGTGATGGTGGAAAGATGATTTGAGTGGAAAGCAACTGGGGGAAGGCTAGAGATCAAGATTCTTGTGGTTGGATTCAAATTTCTTGGTCTCAACACATGAGTAGGTGGTTCTCTCTCAGAACATCAATGCTGGAAGTGTAGGCATGTTCTGATGGCTCTCTCACTAATGGAGATGAGGGTGGAGGGGTGAGGGACTCCTGGGTTAGGGGTCCTCGGGTGCACGACCTATTTAATATGGGTCAGACTAATGGGCTGTGAAGATAGAAGCCAAAGATTATCCCCTATGTCCAAGTAGGACTCTTATATGCGTGAACGACAAGTTTTTATGTCCGGATGTATTTCCTCCCTCTACAAACCGACTTTGTACAACCCTAGGCTTCTCCGGTGTGTATAGAAACCGGAGGGGTTAGTCCGTAGAGATCATCAGAATTCTCATAGGCTAGACAGCTAGGGTTTAGCCATTATGATCTCGAGGTAGATCAACTCTTGTAACCCCTATACTCATTGAATACAATCAAGCAGGACGTAGGGTTTTACCTCCTTTAATAGGGCCTGAACCTGGGTAAACATTGTGTCCCCATCGTCCCTTGTTACCACTAATCCTCAGACGCACAGTTCGGGACCCCCTACCCGAGATCTGCCGGTTTTGACACCGACATTGGTGCTTTCATTGGGAGTTCCATTGTGTTGTCAATAGAAGGATTGATGGCTCGCCTTGTCATCAACAACGATATCACTTATGGGAGGAGCCTAACTTTGGGACAGGTCCTCCAGCTCGGCGGTTTCACTATGGGTACCCACACGGCCATCAAGCCGACAGCGCCCCCCGCAATCGCCAGGCATCACCTCCGCATCAATCTCGAACACTCTGAAAAGATGGATCCGGCAGACATCTCGTCTTTGAATGATCTGCTAGATCGCATCGCCGCCCTGGGGATTTCAACAGACTATGATCGGATCGGACTTAAACCTAACCAGAGGGAAATCAATCTCCCACCGATCACTCACCTGGTGGCGGTCGTCGAGGATCAAGACAAGAACACGTCTTCCCCTAAGTTAAAAACCAGCTATGTTCGGATCTCCGAACCCATTGAACCGGATACTCTTCCTTCTGAGGAGATCCCGCGTCCCCCAAACTCAGGGTCGGACTTAGGGTCGGGGAGCACTTAGATCTTCCCAGACCCGAACTAGTGACCTTGGAGATTTTACAAGCTCCGAATACAATTTTGGGTCGGGATTCAAGTTTTAGCCCTCCCGCCCACCATAATTAATACTCTCCAAGCAATTTAGGCCCTCCGAACATATACGACCTGATGTATGTACGACCGAACCTCAGGAGACGGGACATCACTTTTGGGCCAGGTTTCTGCTTGTTAAAAACAAGATTAAAGATTGCTGCGATGACGATGCGGTCTCGGTTTTTCATCACAACTGCACCGATGAGGGAATTCGGAATGCCCTCGACCGCCGCCGCATACAGAATTTGATGGAACTATTGCACGTAGTACGGAAGTACTACACCATGGAAAGCACATGGAAGGCCCAAAAAACCCAATTGGAGCCCGCTGCCTTTAAGCAGTGCACTGCCCGGGCAAAACAGGTACACCCTCATGAGGCATCCGATCATAAGCCCGTCGGCAAGAAAAACAAACCCTTTGCGGGACACAGGTCCATTCTTGACGAACTCCTAGAAAAACCCTATCAGATACATGCAACGCCGAGCACTAAACCAGCTCATAGCCTTCGAGCATGCTGGGTACTCAGGCAGGTGGCTAAAAGTGGCGAGGCTATCCTCACCACCGCTATTCCCGAGAAGCATTCTCCAAAGGATGATGATCTTAACGTCTTTACGGTCTTCGAGACCTTCTCTTCAAATAATCGGCGCAAAAGGGCTCTCCGCGACCTTGCCGAAATTAACCAAGTAGCCGCAATGAGTCCATGGAACGACGCGGCAATAACTTTCACCGCCGCTGACGAACCAAGGACCCGATCAGTCCGAGCACCCGCCGCCTTGGTCTTAAACCCAATTGTTGACGGCTTCCGACTTACCAAAGTGCTCATGGACGGCGGTAGTGTGCTCAACCTCATCTACGAGAACACGCTCGACAAAATGAATATTGACAGAGCACGCATCGAGCAAAGCAGTACCACCTTTCGAGGCATCATCCCTAGTCAAGAAGCACGGTGTTCGGGGAAAATCAAACTTGATGTAGTATTCGACACGCCTAAAAATTATAGGTCTGAAGAGTTGCTCTTCCATGCGGCTCCCTTCAATAGAGGATATCACGCCCTTCTGGGGCAGGACGCCTTCTCACGCTTCCAAGCCATACCCCATTACGGGTACATGAAGCTAAAAATGCTGGGGCCCAATGGAATAATCACAGTTACAAGTGATCCTGATAAAGCACTCCGCGCTGAAAACAAAACTACATCCTTGGCCCTCGAGGCACTATCCGAAGCCCTTGCGGCCGAAGAACTAACCACCCTGTGATCCACGGTGGACAAAGATGATGTGATCCTCGATAAGAGGCCCAAATATACCTCTTTCAAACCAGCAGATGAAGTAGTTAAATTTCAAGTGCACCCAATGGATCCTAACAAAACAATGTCCATTGGAGCACAACTGGACCTGACGGTCGATGCCGCCCTACGAGCGTTCCTGCGCGAAAATTGTGATATCTTTGCCTGGCACCCTTCGGACATGCCTGGGATCCCACGCAGACTGGCTGAACATAGCCTCAACATAATCAAGGGGTTCAAACCAATCAAGCAAACACTACGGCGATTTTCTGAACCCAAACGACAAGCTATGGGGGAGGAGCAAGCTAAACTACTCGAGGCCGGGTTCATCAGAGAAATCAAATACCTGGATTGGCTAGCCAACTTGGTCATGGTGCCGAAGAAGGATAAATCTTGGCGCCTTTGTGTCGATTTCAAAGACCTTAATAAGGCTTGCCCCAAAGACCCTTTCCCGTTGCCCCGCATTGACCAGATTATCGACGCGACCGCGGGACACGACTCATTGTGTTTCCTCGATGCTTACTCCGGATACCATCAGATTAAGATGAAGGAGTCCGACCAGGCCACAACGGCGTTCATTACCCCGTACGGACATTTCCGTTTCAACACTATGCCTTTTGGGCTAAAAAACACTAGTGCCACTTACCAACGCATGATTCAAACATGTTTGGAAAAACCAATCGCCAAGACAGTGGAAGCATATGTGGACAACGTGGTCATTAACACTAAACACGTTGAATCATTGGTGGACGATCTCCGCCTCACATTTGACAACCTCTGAACGTACGATATACGGCTCAATCCGGAGAAATGCGTTTTCCGTGTTCCAGCCGGAAAGCTACTTGGGTTCATTATCTCCAATAGAGGAATCGAAGCAAACCCAGCCAAAATCCGAGCCTTGTCGCAACTGGCCATACCAACGGACTTAAAGCAGGTCCAAAAACCAGCAAGGTGCGTGGCAGCTCTGAGCCGCTTCATCTCCAGGTGAGGAGAAAAGGCATTACCACTTTATAGACTGCTTAGACGCACCGACCACTTCGAATGGATGGATGCGGCCACAGCCGGATTGGAAGAAATAAAAACCTTATTAGCAGGCAATCCAATCCTAGTCGCCCCAAGTGTTGGCGAGCCTATGTTGCTTTATATATCAGCAACTCACCAGGTAGTGAGCACCGTACTCGTCGTCGAGCGAGGGGAAGTGGGACATAAATTCCCCATTCAGAAACCAGTATACTATGTATCGGCGGTCCTTACACCATGCAAATCCCGATACCCTCACTATCAAATGATAGCTTACGCGGTCTTTATGGCATCCCGAAAGCTCCGGCACTATTTTCAAGAGTGTTCGGTCACAGTGGCATCCGAAGTACCACTCAATGACATTATAAATAACAGGGATGCCACCGGCCGCATAGCTAAATGGGCCATCGAGCTCTTACCATTTGAAATAACATACAAGCCGCGCCGAGCTATTGAATCTCAGGTGCTGCCCGACTTCGTCGCCGAGTGGATGGAAGCCGAGCTCCCTAAAGAGTACAGTTCATACTCCAACTGGATCATGTAATTTGACGGCTCTAAAATGCTAGCCGGACTGGGGGCCGGTGTCATCTTGACATCCCCACGGGGGACACAGTTCGCTACATGCAACAAATCATGTATATAGACTCCAATAACGCAGCCGAATACGAGGCACTTTTACATGGTCTCCGAATGGCTATCTCCATGGGCATACAACGCCTTGAGGTGTGCGGTGATTCAAACCTCGCAATATCCTAGATAAATCGAGAGTTCGATGCAAAAGATCCAAAAATGGCGGCATATCGAAACACCGTATTAAAAATGTCTGCTGGGTTCGAGGGGCTTGAGTTTCATCACATCGCTCGAGACAGTAACCAAGCAGCGGACATACTCACTCGAATGGGGGCCAGGCACGACCCCGTCCCGCCTAATACCTTTTTGGAAAGATTCTTCAAGCCATCCGTGGTGTGGCAGGATGAGAGCGGAAACACTAGTCCGGACCTGATTATGCCCCAGCAGCCGAACACAATATGGATACCATCGGGGGCTCGGGTACCGAAATAACACCCTCTGCCCATGAAATCATGGCCATTATTGCTCCATGGACCGAGCCTTTCGTGGCCTACCTTAATAGGCAGGAGCTTCCTGATGATCAAAATGAGGCCCGTCGCATAGTTCGACGTTCTAAAGCCTATAAAGTTCACGAAGATGAACTGTACAAGAAAAGCACTACTGGAGTCCTCCAAAGGTGCATCTCTGAAGAGGAGGGACGACGAGTCTTGTTAGAAATACATGCTGGTCTGGGCGGCCATCATGGTGCAGCTCGGGCCCTTGAAAGCAAGGCCTTCCGGACTATTTTCTTCTGGCCAACGGCCCGAGCAGATGCACAAGACCTTGTGCAACGTTGTGTAGGATGCCAGCCCTTTGCTAATCAAAGTCATATGCCTCCCACTGCCTTAAGAACAATCCCCATCACTTGGCATTTCGCGGTCTCGGGGGCCGAACATGGTTGGACCCCTCAAAGGTGGAAGCCACAAGAAGAAATATCTACTGGTTATGGTGGATAAATTCAGTAAGTGGATAGAGGCCAAACCAGTAAAAACGGCTGAAACAGGACCAGTGATAGACTTTATATCCAGCGTGGTACACCGTTATGGCGTCCCGCACATCATCATCACCGATAATGGCTCCAATTTTATAGCCGATGAGGTGAAAAACTTATGTTCTAACTTGGGCATTAAGCTCGACTATGCATCCATCTACCACCCTCAAACAAACGGTTAGGTTGAACGGGCCAATGTCCTGATAATGAGCGGCATTAAACCCAGACTGGTGGGCTCCCTACGGGAGTCAGATAAACGCTGGCTGGAGGAACTCGATTCCATAATCTGGGGGCTGCGGACTACGCCTAATCGAACGACCGGATACACACCTTTTTTCATGGTGTCTGACACCGAAGTCGTCTTGCCCTGCGACATTATTCATGACTCACCTCAAGTGCGCATGTACGAAGAGAGAGAAGCCGAGCTCGATCGACAGGACGACCTAGACGGCCTTGAAGAGGAGCGTGATATTGCACGAGCCCGTTCCGCATTTTATCAACAACAGGTCAGGCGATACCAAAGTAGAGAAGTGCGGGCCAAGACTTATAACATCGGCATACTCGTTTTGCGCCTCCCAGAGAAGAAGAAGGATAAGCTCAAACCAAAATGGGAGGGCCCCTTCATTATAGATGAAGTTCTCACAGGAAGAGCCTATCGCCTTCGTAATGCATCGGATAATCGCCTTGAGCCGAATTCATGGAACGTTGCTCAGCACCGAGGATTCTACGGATAGTGCGGCCGCATCCTTTTTTGTTTTTTCTAGCTCCATTTTTCTCTCTCCTCTTCTTTTTTACCTTTTCCTTTTTTATATACATCCCATGGTATGTTCGGATCGGCCGAACTGTTAGGGGTACACATCTTTAAATGTATACGCCCCATTATGACTGGGGACTTCTTTGACGAGGCTTATTACTAAAAGCTTGTGGCTTACATTGTCTATGTCGTTTGTTATATACAATTTTCTGCCATTATATGCACCTCTATGACTTAAGTTTTTGCCAAGCTGGGTTGCCTCACTCCTGTGTTTATACCGTACGTTCCCGATTGTTCGGCTAGGGGGTAAAGGGAGCACCTCTGCGATTGTTACAACCGGGTAATCCGGACCTGTACCTCAGACGGGTGAAGCCGAAAGCTAGCGTTCTTAAGGGAATAATTGGTCGGCATGCAATGACAGATTGTTTACTATAACTCTTCTAAAAAATACGGGATAGGCTCCCCATAATTCGGATCAAATCCTAGGCACGCATAATTAAGCACTCAAAATTTTGTCTGTTTGAGCAATATGGCTGGGTTGCCTGGTTTCCGGACATAATGAATGTTTCTTACATTCCAACATGGTATCCGGAAGCACTCCACCTTTTTGTTTTGGAGGTTGAAGCCAAAGGCCCGCGACAAATTTTAACATATTCGGTTGGAGATAAGTTCGATGATAAAAGTACATTGATACATAGAATCGAACACCTAGTCTTTATCTATGCCATCTATAAGACTGTCTAAACTCCAGCCTTCTTGCGAGTATTTCACAACAATCATCACTTAGTCATATACCAAGTTTACGGGAATCTCTTTTTCGTCTGGCCCCCGAGGCCCAACTCGAGCCATATGATTCGCATCGAGTCTGGTGTAGTGCATCTTCACCATCGCCTATGCCTCTCGTGCACCTTCTTGGCATGCGAACGCCTTCCTTTGCTCGAAACGGCGCCGGGCACCTTTGAACAGGTTCGCCAACCCCTCCATACTTTCTGGAGGGGCATCAGATGGCCATAGGGCCTTCGCCATACTCCTCATAGATTTTCGGGCCCGTTCATGCACCGCAGACAGCTCCTTAAGCACGTCACCTCGAAATCCAAACACTTCTTCTTCAGGCCGACCGGTTAAGAGACCTGCAACAACAGAGTTCTAACAATCTGAATTATGGGATACTACGAGTCCCTTGGATGGGTCAAAAGGTCATACCAAATATGTCGCCTTTCAACTTCTTATTCTCTTTTTGCGCGATTGATGACTGAGCCTTTAAGCTCTTTATCTCTTCGGCTTGTTTATCCTTTTCCTCCTCGGGTTTGTTCTTCTGACCAGTGGTCATTGTGGCCTTTTTCATCTCCACAAACTCTGTGGTGATGGCATCCAGCTTTGTCTGGGTTTTTTTCCAGCTCCTGGGACAGCGCATTGTTCTTCTCTCTGAGAACCTGCAGTTCATAACGATCCTTAAATCGGTTGGCCTAACCACTTTAAGTCTCGGGGGCTACTGGCATATATCTATCAAATTTGCACAAATTATTACCTGCATATCCTTTGAAAACAGTTGAGTAACTCCAGCAAGTCCGTCCCGGTCGGCTTGGATATATGCATCCACGGAGCTGAGTGCGGTAAATTCCTGTTCAGTGAAAGCTGGAGCGTGCATGGCCTCTTTCAGTCGATGATGATTTATCAGCTCTCCACCTCGGAATTCATGACGGATACGTCATCCGAATCCTCATGAGAGGGCGGATCTGGCACTGTATCAGCCCTCATCCTGATTGATGGATCCGGGGCCGGATTAGCTGATATTCGGCTAGCAGGGCGTTTTCCTACGGTTTGTCGCGTGCTCCTCTTGACATAAAAGTAGAGGAGAAATTTAACAATCCGATCTCATGCTTACGCACACATCAAAGGAAATACCTCTTTGAAGAAGGAGGGGGCTCGACAGCGCTCCCGATTTCCTTTCGTTTTGAACGATCGCCCTGTGTAGAGGCCGCTCTCAAGGGAGTGCGGCTTGCCGAGCGTCGGTCCTATGAAGTATAGTTTAGTGTAATGGATAAGGTGCAAGTAGGGCTTTCTTTTTGAGGAAGCTTTTTGAATACTTACAATGGAGAAGGAGTAAAGGCGGGGGTAGTCGGCCGTAATAGCCACTTCCGAGCCGTCAAGGCTCGCCTGATAAAATACTCCATCATCAAACTCTATATATATATATATATATATATATATATATATATATCCGGATCCTCGCAGAAGCCGGGGTCCTCGTTGCGAGTGTAATCCTCTCGGTGTGGGGAGGGACAATGAATGTTCTCGACCATCTTCCTCCATGACTGTTTTAAGACAACAAGAGTAACTTGATTAGCATGCCTCGATAACAAGGTAAAACATTGCTGATAATCAAAAGCTTACCCATTCAATGGGGTTGTACATGGAAAAGCCTTCTCGGTATTTTAAGCGAAGGAAGTCTTCTTTCTCTCCCTTATACAGATCGGCCAGGATCATGGCCAGTTCGGCTGGGGTATCCGGGCCCTTGCGTCTATAACGAGATGCGTCGTATTCTCCGTTGTAACACCATAAAGGAGTTACTCTGGACTGAAGGGGCTGAATACATCATTTTATTGCGATTGCCATGACTTCGATTATCGAGTGCTCGAAATGAGCAAGTAATCTGACCTAGCTGACCAACCTCTTTACTTCCGCACTGTCTTCCTCCTGAGGACTCCAGTGCGCCAATTGAGGCATTTCTTCAAAGGAGCACTGGGGAATTCGGGGAGGCCACGCCGAACTGGGTCCGGAAGGGGAACGTCCTAAATGTAAAACAATTCCAAAGACCATTCTTGAGATACTTCCTTGGGAGTTTCGATGGGGTAGCCTGATCTGGCTATACGCCATACTTCGGCGCCGCCCACTTAGAATATGGAACCTCCTCGATGATGAGGAACAAGGCAAAAGAACTTTCTCCATAGTTCAAAATGAGCCTCGCAGCCCAGAAACAGTTCACAAAGACCGACAAAACCCGAGATGTGCAGAATAGAACCTGGAGTGAGATTGTGCAGTTGGATCCCATAGAACTCTAACAGGCCCCTGAGAAAGGGGTGGATCGGGAATCCTAAGCCCCACAGAAGAAACGAAACGAAGCACACTCTCTCCTCCTTATTGTGGTTGGGGAAATTTTCTGCTAACACATCATTGCCGATCGAGGCTAATCCCGCTCGCACAGAGACTAGATTTGCGAGAGGGAGATATCCCTGCGTCTGAAGTCGACTCAATTGAGGATGAGACATTGAACAGCTCCGCCAATCAGTCTCTTTAGGGCCATGAGGGCGCGAAGAAGAGCTTGGAGCGCTGGCCATGTTTTGAAGTTTTCTATGGCTGGTCCTGATGTTCTCTGCACGATGTGGATGGAATTTGGGGATCTAGACTCTTTATATAGGCGTCGTTCATGTGTGGTCAGGGGCGTATTTGTAAAAAGTTATTATGGACCGTTCGCATTCGTCTGGTGCGTGGATCGAGGTGACGACATGGAAGGAGTCATAAAGGTAGAACGCGAAGGTCAGGGCCGGACTGTCATCCGACCGAAGTATGACGAAGAACCTGTCTTGCAAAGCCGAAGACACAAGCCGGATACTACATCGTCACTGAAGGCAAGTTCGGGGGCTACTGAGGGAGTCCTGAATTAGGGGGTCCTTGGGTGCCCGGCCTATTTAATATGGGCCGGACTAATGGGCCATGAAGATAAAAGCCGAAGATTATCCCTCGTGTCCGTGTAGGACTCTTATATGCGTGAACGGCAAGTTTTTATGTCCGGATGTATTTCCTCCCTCTGCAAACCGACTTTATACAACCCTAGGCTTCTTTGGTCTGTATATAAACCAGAGGGGTTAGTCCGTAGAGACCATCAGAATTCTCATAGGCTAGACAGCTAGGGTTTAGCCATTACGATCTCGAGGTAGATCAACTCTTGTAACCCCTATACTCATTGAATACAATCAAGCAGGACGTGGGGTTTTACCTCCTTTAAGAGGGCTCGAACCTGGGTAAACATTGCGTGCCCATCGTCCCTGGTTACCATTGATCCTCAGACGCACAGTTCGGGACCCCCTACCCGAGATCTGCTGGTTTTGACGCCGACAAGGGGTATATATAGCCGCCACACAAAATCTAACTGTTACACACAAAAGAGCCAACTCGGTCACACCAAATAGATGAACTCGGTGAGACCGATTCAGTTCAAAATGTGAACGTTAGGTTTTTCAGTGGGGCCGACATGATCAACTCGGTGGGACTGATGAGCTAGGGTTAGGGCAAGACTTGATCTTGGTTTGACCGATTACTTGAACTCGAGACCAATTTCAGTAATAAGCAAACAGAGAGTTGGTCTAGCAAACTCGGTGGGACCAATCGCTCCTTTCGGTGATACCGAAACGTTATGAAAAGGAAACAGAGAGTTTGCACTGTGAACTCGGTGGGACCGATCGCTCATTTCGGTGAGACCGAAACATTATGAAGGGAAACAGAGAGTTTGCAGTCCCATCTCGGTGAGACCGAGATCCCTATCGGTGAGACCGAACTGATTAGGGGTTTTGGCTATGGCTATGTCAAGTGAACTCGGTGGCGCCAGATGAATCAAATCGGTGGGGCCGAGTTTGACTTTAGGTTTAGGACATATTTGGATTTGAGAAAATGGTTGAGGGTTTTGGAGCATATCAGTAAGCCTTTGAGCAAGTAGACCATAAAGCAACACCTCAACCCCTTTTAATAGTATTGGCTTTCCTATGGACTCAATGTGATCTTGGATCACTAAAATAGAAATGAAGAGTCTTGAGCTTTTGCCAACATTTGTCCTTAGCATTCTGAGGGCTCCACATCTCTAGTCCATGCCATACCAATCATTGAACTTTCTGAAATAATCATCTTGAAAGGATATTAGTTCAGTGATCTATATGTTGTTATGAATTACCAAAACCACCTAGGGATTAGTTGCACTTTCACCATTATATCTAAGTTCTAGATCCGATCTTGCAAGTTATAGTCACCTAATATGTGTTATGATCCGCAAACCCCGGAGTGATAGAAGTCGGGATACTTTCCGGTGATGACCATAGTTTGAGGAGTTCATGTATTCACTATGTGTTAATGCTTTGTTCTGGTTCTCTATTAAAAGGAGGCCTTAATATCCCTTAGTTTCCAATAGGACCCCGCTGCCATGGGAGGGTAGGACAAAAGATGTCATGCAAGTTCTTTCCATAAGCACATATGAATATTTACGGAATACATACCTACATTGTAGTTATGAACGGGAGCTAGTGTTGTATTGCCCTAGGTTATGACTGTTATATGATGAATAGCATCCAATGAATTCAATGATCCAATGCCTACGAATTTCTCTTATATTGTTCCTGCTAAGTTACTACTGCTTTCGTTACTGTCACACTTGCTACAAAATCATTGCTATCGTTGCTATCACTGTTACTGTTACTATTGTTGTTGCTACTACTATCAAAGCTATCATACAACTTTGGTACTGATCACTTTGCTGCAGATAATTAATCTCTAGGTGTTGTTGAATTGACAACTCAGCTGCTAATGCTCACAAATATTCTTTGGCTCCCCTTGCGTCGAATCAATAAATTTGGGTTGAATACTCTACCCTCGAAAACTATTGCGATCCCCTATACTTGTGGGTTATCAACGCGTTGTCTTGCATTTTCACTAACATGTGGGACTACAATTGAATAAACCGTCGATAGCCAAAATCTAATCGCTCGGCGGGCGTCGGCTGAGAAGAGGGAGATGGGGGAGGGAGAAGAGATTGCCCGCTTGCCGCTCACAGACTCCAAGAAATATGGTGATAATGTGAGGTGGGCCGTGCGGGAGTCCGGACCGCTTCCAATCCCGCTTCTGACCACCCTGGCCCACTAGAAAACCCCTCCCCCTCCCGCGTGCTCTCCCCCCCTCAGGCGCCAGCTGCTCGCATTCATAGCAAGTACAATACAGGGCTATAAGCCCGCTTATGTGGAGGAGAGAGGCATTGAAAAAGTGAAGGAGTGGGCTCTACAAGAGCCCGTCTCTACACGTGCTCCTAGGTATAAAAAAACTAATTCTAAAAAAAAGGTATAAAAACAATTGTTTCCAAAAAAAGAAGGTAAAAAATATTTCATAAAAAATAGATAGAGAGAAAGTGAGAAAAAGTTGTAACCTTATAGCCAACCTTATAGTCAACACTATGGTGCATGAGGAAGGAGGGAGTTGTGCACATGCCAAGTTCGCTGGGCTGCCGTGTTTCACACTCCTCCGTCGTAACAGTGGAGACAATAGCTTTCATAAAAATAAAAAAGAGTACTCCTTGCTCGTCCTCGATATCAGAAAGAATACTTTCATTCACGGACATGTGGGACGTCGACCATCCTGGTCCACTTGCCATGCACAAAAATATCCTGGTCCACCCCGGTCGTAGAGCAGGCCCAACCTTTCCCACTGTAAGTTGGTCAGACGAAGGAAACATCATGACTTCGTTGAATTCTCTTCTTCAAGAAAACTTATTGTACCCGCAATACTGCTACCACACGCAAAGACTGGATGGCCATGTAGCACGTCATATCACTGAAACCCACTAGGCTGAACTAGCCCGCCTAGGATTTGTATGTCTCTGTACTGCTATGATTATGTGTTCTTAAAAATATCCTTTGTCAATCTAACGATTAGGATTAGAAAGAAATGGAGGCCTCCTTTGGTTCATCGGATAGGAAATTTATAGTAATAGGAAAATCATAGGAAGTGAGATGACATGCATCTCAATTCCTATAGAGAAAGAGATGTTATTTGGTGCATAGGATAGGAATTTTTCCATTGAGTCTAGGCTAATTTTTTTTCCTCCAAAATATGAAGGATTGATTCCTATCCTACATAGGAATAGGAATCCATTCCTATAAACCAAAGGGCTTCAAAGGAATTTTTCCTTTGCAAATCCTATCATATAGAGTTCCTACAAAATTCCTACAAACCAAAGGAGGCCAGAGGGTCTTTCTCTCTGTCTAGATCTCTTTCCCTCCCGCAACCCCTATAGCACACGTACACACTCTCTGTAGCCACTCCGAAGGTACGACGTCACTACACATCCACGCTTCCAACAAAAAATTACACATTCACACATGTTACAAGTACGTGCCAATTTTGCTGGCTATTAATGTGAATGTATCCGTGAACCAACTCTTTGAGTTTGATGTGAATTAATGTATAATTGTGGACTATTGTCTGATCGATCGCTAAGCCTACAATTTTAGGAGCTTGGGCTATTGGCCGATCGACGACAGATCAGACCTATAAGCGTACCACGAGCTCATCATCCCCAACGTTTCTCTTTGGTGAGTTTTTGCAAGTACTATAGCTCGAACAATAGCTAGCCTACTAACACCAAGAATCATCAAACAAGCCCTGCTGATATGATAAACAGTTCAAACTTACATCTAAACATGCCATATATTACATCAAAAGCTGGTGAGGATAGATCTATTTCCATAACTCGGAGAGGGTTCGCATGATTCACTATCAAACAAAAGTAGCAAGTACCGCCCACACAAGACAATGTACTTGCCCTAAGATGGTTTGATAACACGCATTGTTCTGGTAATTAAACACAATGCAAACTACCTTAAAGGATTAGCACGACCAACTATTTCTTGTCATTAATCTCTCGAGCAATGACCACAGCACGGACAGCGGCATGGGAATCGATCTCTGGGGCGATGTCCATAGGACGGACCGCAACATCAGCATCGATCTCTGGGGCGATGTCCATAGGACGGGAAGCGGCATCGGAATCGATCTCCAGGGCGATGTCCATAGGACAGACCGCGACATCGAAAACGATCTCTGGGGCGATGTCCATAGGATGGACCGCAACATTGGAATCATCAAGGACGTCCACCGGCACCTACACAACCCTAACATATTAGCAAGCACATTGCAAATAATCAAAAACAACAACTATGGTAAGCCATTTTTTTACCTTGTGCAGCTCACCGGGGGATCCCATCCCTCCGGAGGCCATCTCCTCCATGGGGGCCATCGCCTTTCCAGGGAAATACTACTTCTCAATGGCGACTATCTCCTCAAACTTGGCCTTGAGCCTCTCATAGGTGGCCATTAGAGTTTCTGGGGTAGGCACGATGGGGCCCTTGCTGTTCTTCTAGCTTTCTTTGAGGAGATCGCCCACCAACATCGTCAACTCTTTGGTCAGTGCTTGTTTCTTGGAGTTCTTCGTCTCCATTGGTTCGCCCGCCAACATGGCCAACCCGTTGGTCAGTGCTTGCTTCCTGGAGATCTTTGTCTCGAGTGGGTTGTCCGCCGGCAACTCTTTGCCTAGTGCTCCAGGATCCATCAATAAACTGACAAACAAAAAGCAATCTAAAGGAAACCACAATCACAATGAAAACGGGAAAAGAATACGCAGTGAGAATTGGTCGGTGCTTCGGCAAAAGAAGATTCTTGGAATGAAAATATAGTAGCATCACTGATTCGCCCACCTTTCCTTCGTCAGTACAGAAGAAAAATGGCAGAAGTGAGTAGCCTGGAGTGAGGTTTTCGTCAAGAAAGGGGAGAAAGGGCTTCAACAAGCATTCCAGTGAAATGATGGTTGCTTCGTCCAGTCCAATTTCGAGGCCACTTCACCACTGCTGGTAAGGGTGTGGGTTTTGTGATATGACGGGTCATGACAGCCACACCGGGGTGACTGGTGAGTCGCGACTGTAGCACCTCCCTATGATTTGGTGGATGGTATGCGGGCCCAGATGCTTGATGTACCACATGTAATAGAGCGGCTAGTCATATAGTAGTTTGGACGACAGACGAGGAGCTCCGTCCTGGTTTATTGGTGTCTATGATAATCTGTGTCAAATTTTGAGTATAAATTTAACTAACCAAATGTTCATGCATGTCACAAAAAATTACATCATTGAAAACTATGTTCAAATACAAATCCAAGGATATAATTTTTGTTAACATGCACTAACATTTTGTCAGTTAAATCTTTGGTCAAAATTTAGCACAAATTACAAAGGGGCCCAATAAAGATACTCTCACATAGAAAATATAAATAATAATGCATGTTGCTGCATCCCACGTTTCCGATAATTTTAGTCGTGGGCTTGTTCACAATTTTTACGAGGCGGTGGTTGTTCACTTAATGGAGGGTCTAGTACCAGACTTGAACGATACAAAGTGCGACCTGGCACACCGTAACACCACTTGGAATAAGCAGGTAGCTATCTCAAAAAACAATCAACAACTCAAAAAAACAGTGACTTGGCACGTACACAATTTTAAAGGATTGTTTTGATGTACTGAAAAAAGAAAACTACCCCACTATACACATATATATAGGCAGGAGCCTCCGCGCTTGCTTGCTAGGGTTGCTCCATTAACACACTCTCATCCTCTCCAGATCTAAACAAGATAGCGGTGGTAACACTGTCTTTCTATCCTCACCGCTGGTTACAGATTCAGACGTATCCCCCTCCGCCGGTTATGGGGAGGAGGGGCAGCGTTTAGGCCGTCGTCGACAGCGAGGGAGGACACCCACTACTGATCGCGCCGTTATCTCTGGCCTAGCGCCGGTGTGGGAGGTCCTATGATCCCTTCGTCGCTGCCCTAGTGTGGGCGGATCCGGCCTCCCGCCGCCCACCTATCCACACCCTGACGACCTTCAGGTATATCTTCCTTCGAAACTGACCTAGCTCTATTTCCCCAGCTCGCTACGTTGCTGCATGTGCATCATTTTCTTCCTCTCAGCCCCCCTCGTAGCTAGGCTCGATCGGATGGTCCAACGTCACATTTTTTTCTGTTGTTAGAGGTAAAGCTACTTCATGGAGTCGAATCTTGTACTTGGTTCAAACAAGAAATAAGGGGGAAATTTAGTATGTACATCGGACTTGGTACAAATAGGAAAGAAAGGGGGTGAAAGTAGTACAAACTGGTCATCCAACCGGTCTCTTGGTCGAAAAGGGAAATATAGGGGAAACGTTGTACACAGTGGTATGACTAGGACTAGATTTGCTATCCACACATAGGAATATGTGGCTAGAGTGAACAAAAATGGGACCAACCCTGATATGTTTCTTGGATGTTTGTTTCTCGAGGAAACAAACTCTGAATCACCACTTTATGCCCAGGTTTAGGTACATGGTGTTGAACTGCTGGTGCACCCACTGTCCCATGCCCTTATAGAAAATATTTAGTTGTTCTTAATCTAATGCCCCTGGTAAAATGAAGCCATGCCACTGTTATAAGCCATGACAAGTTTAACCAATTGTTTTTGCGAGTAATTGTTTGAGACTCTGACTATTTCCTCTGTAGCTTTTTGTGCAAACAGGGATATCCATTTCACCTCGTTGCTATTGCGACCTTTTAGTGCACTGCACAAAACACTTCATAAAAGAAGTGACTTTTGTGCTGTTTAACTGGAATGTCAGAATGGAACCGTTGGTTTATTTCGGTGGAACTGCACAAAGGGAGATCTGTGTTCCAATCTTCATCCTCCATATTGGCACCATAACCTTCCTTTAGGTAAGAATGATATTTAATGCATGTGTTCACCTCTATTTTGCGACTACCATGAGAAAATAATGTTATTGTTTACTAGTACACTTGTGCTCCCTCACTGACAAAACCAATTCTGAAATAGAAGGCCAATCATGTACTTGTTTTCACCAACTGGTGAGGAGAAAGAGAAATAGAGCATGAAGAGGAAGACGAAGAAGAAGGAGGAGGAGGAAATGAAGAAGATCACATGATGGTACCGTCCTATGTTATCCTGACATCTTGCTAGTGGTATTGTATTGTTGTGTCGCTACTAGTCTTAATTTACTTGGAAGACTAGCAAGATGCTCGTGCGCTGCACGTAACATCAAGATGCATTTGTATGAGTAGTTTATCTTGTTAGAGAAAAGGATGACCGAGGGAAGGCCTTATTTGCAAATGTGGAGAGGGTGTGGGTATCTTTTTGCAAAATTGCCATAGTTTCCTTCCTATCCGTCAGATATAAATCGGATGGCCTATATTACAGGATGGCAGGCACACCATCATGACCCACCCGTTTTTTTATAAGAGTAAAGATAGATAGAGAAATGCAGCAGAGTAGTACTTGGCTTGACGACACATCATACTAATTAACTGGATTCTGGATGCATGTGTGACCCAGCTCTACACAATCAACAGTGCCAAGGTGATCTTGCTGAAGCCGAGGCCTCGGTCAAGGCCATTCAAGGGCTCCGGCAAAGTCTCCCTTACATGTGAGATGATCCTCCAGGAGTCCTTCCACTTTTGTTGTCTCTCCTGCAAGGTCACTTAATTAATTAGGAGTACTTAAGTAGCACTAATTTATTGCTGCCTAATTTTCCTGTCGGAGTTAAACAAATCTTTAGTAGCACCCTATGTTGAATCATGTACATGTGTATGTGTGTCTGTGGAGGTGAATCATGTGGTGGAGCAGGGATGGAATCTTGGTAGTGTCATGACATAATAATGCTATTGTTTTGCGTGTCAATTTATTGCCACTAGTTCAATGAGGCAATGTTTTGCGTATTGTCCATCATGAATTTGATGCTACTGTTAAAGTAATATGCTAATGTCTTTCTGTCCTTTCTCACTAAGATAATGAAGGTTTCACCTTGTTCCTACTTGTGCAAACTAGGATCATATTGTGCCAATCGTACATTTTAGTGGAACTTCACAAGAGAATACAATGAACTGTATCCCAACTAGTGTTTTAATTCTCCTGGAAGTTCTTGATAATCTTTCGATATAATCTCACCACTGGTAAACAAGAGTGATGTCAACCATACATTTTAAGTGCACAAAAATATATACTATTGAATGATTCCAGTGAGTGCTTTATCATCTCTTCTGGGGCTACTTGAATAAGTTTTTTTGCTCAGGTTGGTACCGGCCTAAGGCCTTCATCCATATTAGTTTGTTGTCATCTCTATTTGTATCGTGCTACTGTGTTGCTACTGTCATGAGAAACTCCTTTATCTTTGCACGTTAAAGTTTTGCAACCTATGATACATGGCAATGCTTTGAATGTTGAGCTAATTGGAAATGATTAAATAAACTAATACCTCTCTTTAAGCAAGACTACTATGTTTCTAACTTTACCCATTAAGATAATGAGGGTGCTTGTATTTGGTAGTGTATGTTTCATCAACTATTCCCACTATTACAGTAATCTCACTCTCTCAATATATGTGCCAACAGGGATGCTTGATTTTGGTGGAACTGCACAAAAACTTTGGGTGTTTCATTGCCTCGACTGCATCCTTCCTTTCCTGCCAATCACTTATCTCAGCTTCCAGTCAAAGGAAATAGTAATTGATATGCTACCTCACATAGGTTGGTACATGTCTTTATCCTGATTACTCTGCTTGTCATATGTATTGGTAATTTGGTATTGTGCTAGTGTTTTCCGATTTCATAAAGGAGCAACTTGGAGCCTGAACTCGCAGGCAAATCATTACATTGCACGATATCAGTAGAACTTTACAAAAAGATCAGATGGACAGATACTTATGCTGCTGCTATGTACTCCAAAGTTCCCTCAAACAAGCATCGATGTTGACAAGAAGAAGTGCTAGAGTGAACGCCAACAATATTGCTTGGCGCATGGCCTAGAAAAAACGCAGTCCAGTCTTTGGTCCCAACTTGTGCCTCTTGGTTATCGACACATATGGTAGCAAACTTTATGGCATGGAGTCTAAAGATTCCAGACAAGTTGGTTGACGCATATATTCATCTGGCAATTAATCAGTTTGCACGCCAGGGATGCTCCATTTCAGTTGAACTGCACAAAATTTTGGGTGGTTCATTTTATCGACCGCCTCCTTTCTTGTCTTCAATGTAAAATTTTGGTGAGCTACAGGACCAAGATGAGTCAGTAAACCGGTTGGGTGAAAGTAGTGACCAAGTTGCTCAAACCTCCCTCGGCATCAAGGCCACTATCTCGAGGATAAACCTACAAGCAAAGTTCAGATTGTCTATGCTGCCTCTTATGTACTCGAAAGTTTACTCGTACAAGCATTAATTTTAGCAAGAAGTACCACCGACTGAACACCATTTACCAGTTTGTACCCTAGCTAATTAAAGTTTGTCCATGGATGATATTGGTTGTGATCTCAATCATTTGGATGCATAAACATGCTGAACATGTGTATATCTGAATCTTTTTGTGAATTATCTATGAATACTGTCTTGTGATCTATCAATCATTTGCATGCATAGACATGCTGAACTTGTGTACATATGAATCTTTTGAGCTGTTGATTGTTAATGTTGGCTATGAATACGAACGTGTCCTATGAACCTTAGTTTGATATGAATGTTTATCGTTTCTGTTGTACTTTGTGTGTGAACTTGTTAGAATGTGTATTGTGGATTGTAACGTGTGAGTGTCAACGGCACACCTTCTTCCTGAGAAGAATTGCACCTGCTTGTTAGGATAGCAACGGCGCATCAGCTCTTTTTTATCTTTTTGCTCTGTCTTCCCCCCTCCCCCGCTCAACCCCTACTGAAAGTGCGTTATATCGACTAGAGGGGGGTGAATAGGCGATTTTTATGATGTCTTCACTTAGGAATTTGTAGGTGAGGAAATTCCTTAGCGAAGAACTACTTGCAGCAGAATAAGTACTCAAAAGTAAACATAACAAAACACAAGCATGGTCATCATGAAGAAATGAAGACAAGCACAGAGTACAGAAAGCGTAAGCATAGGATAACACAAGATGAAGACAAACAGACTGAAGAAATGGAACTGAGGAAATTGAGAAAGTCTTCAGTCAAAGTCTTCAAACACAGATATGAACAAGCACACAACATAGTTATGAGGAAATGAAAGAGTTGAGGAAATAGAACCAGTAAGCTTGGTGAAGACAATGATTTGGTAGACCAGTTCCAACTGATGTCTCAGTTGTACGTCTGGTTGGAGCGGCTAGGTATTTAAACTTGAGGACACACAGTCCCGGACACACAGTAATCACTGTATTCTCCTTGAGCTAAGGTCACACAGTCCTCGCCCAATCAATCGTGGTAAGTCTTCAGATGACTTCCAAACCTTCACAGACTCGGTCACTCAACGGTCCACAATTCCTCTTGGATGCTCTAGACCATGATGCCTAACCGTCTGGAAGAAGCACAGTTCAAAGGTAACAAGCGTCGGATCCACGCAGGATCAATCTCTTCAGTGATGCTCAATCACTTTGGGTTTGTAGGTGTTTGGGTTTGGGTTTTCCTCACTCGATGATTTTCGCTGAAAGTCCTCGGAGGATGGGATGCTCTCAAATGACAAGTGTCAGTTTCTCTCAGAGCAGCCAACCAGCTAGTGGTTGTAGGGGGCGGCTATTTATAGCCTAGGGAGCAGCCCGACATGATAAGACATAAATGCCCTTCAATAATATGACCATTAGGTGGGTAGATATTTTGGGACAGCTGGCACAAGGCACAGCAACGGTCGGAAATTTGAGTATTAAATTCCTTAGGGCTATCATGTTCCTCACTGTGTACGCAATCCGCACTGGCGTATTCCTAACTCCTCAGTCAGAAAAAATTCCTCAGAGACCAGTAGAACTTCATCTCTGTCACTGAAGAATATGACTGATTTGTATGAGATTTCCAATGGCTTCACTCGAAGGGATTGGTAGGTGTAGGATTTTGAGTTGAGCATCACATGGAAAATTTTCCTTAGTATTTCCTTGACCCCCTTTAACAGTACGGTGTTTCCTATGACTCAAGAAAGAGAAAATGAAACTACAAAAACAAAAGTCTTCACGCTTCATGTTCCTCGAATGAATACCTAGTCTTCAAGGTCACACTAATTTCTTCACTTTCAAAGTCTTCAGAAAGTCTTCAGGAATCCAAAGTCTTCAGTCAAAGACCTTCATTTTTAGGGGTCAACTTTCTCTGTAAATATCAAACTCCTCATAGACTTATAGACCTGTGTACACTCATAAACACATTAGTCCCTTAACCTATAAGTCTTCAATACACCAAAATCACTAAGGGGCACTAGATGCACTTACAATCTCCCCCTTTTTGGTGATTGATGACAATATAGGTTAAGTTTTCAACGGGGATAAACATATGAAGTGTAAATACTGATATTGAGGAATTTGATTGCAAGATATAGAAGAACTCCCCCTGAAGATGTGCATAGTGAGGAATTTGCTTTTGAAGCAATGCACACTTGAAGCGTAGAATCATGGAGATCTCCCCCTATATCTTGTAATTCATACACGCATTTGATATACAATATGAAGAACTTGAAATGCATGATGAAATATGGTGACTGATGTAATTCAGCATGCGTGCAATAACATTAACAAGGAATAAGCATGCAGAAAACCACAACAAAAGTATGAGGCCACCATAGAGTTTAAGTTTACAACTCGATCCAGCAAAGTCATCAGAAGTACGAGAGTTGTAACTTAGCAAAAAAACGCCCATATAGATAGACCCGCTTGAAGACTAACTCAAATTTCTCCCCCTTTATCATCGAATGACCAAAAGGATCGAAAATGAGGACTAACGCCCCTGAAGAATATCATGATGATGAAGGAGCACCAACGTTCTTGGGGTCGTTTGTCATTTTAGGGCCTGCCGCAGTGTCGTCCAAGTCTTCATGCTCGTCGGTTTCGCGGGATGAAGAATATGAGCTAGCCACCAAGGAAGGAACCTTGACCTTCTTGTATTTCTTCGATGGAGGAGCAAACCAGTCAAAATCTTCCTTGAGACCCATTTTCTTCAGATCTTCTTCACCATATACATGTGACTGAATAGCCCAGGTGCGACCGAAGACTTCAAGGAGGTAGTAATGGTTTTTCTTCACTGCATTATGTGTAGCAGTCATGTTGTGAAGAATAGAACCAAATTGACGCTTGACCCATTTATGGTTTCGATCTACCTTCTGGTGAAGACTAAGAAGCAGCTCATGGTCAGTCATCACCCTGGGAGCTGTGGCTTGAGGAGTAGACTTGGGTGCATTGGCAGCAGAATCATGAGTGGCAGAGTCATCATTGGTGGAATAAGATGCAGCTTTGGGAAACTGACCATCCAATGGACGAATGCCTTCATCAATAACAGCACGTGCCTTGCCCTTTTCATTAGCTGAGGAATAGGTCCGCTTGAGGACTTCGATTGGGGGCAAGTAGCTGAGGTGATTCTGAAAATCAGCCTTGTAGTTGAGTGAAGACCTTGTTCTGAGGAATCTCATAATCCAAGGAGCATAAGGCTTCAGCTCAAACGGAGAGAGAGCGACATTGGCCAGAGTCCTCATGAAGAAATCATGATAGTTGACAGGGATGCCATGCATCATGTTGAATAGCAGATTCTTCATTATGCCAACGACTTCTTCATCATTCGAGTCGTGGCCTTTGATTGGACTCATAGTCTTCGTAAGAATGCAATAGACTGTTCTTGGCACATAGAGCAATTCCCTCATGAGGAATTTGGTCCTTGGGGCTTGACCAGGTTTCAGAGGCTTCATAAGAACTTGCATATAATGGGCAGTCAGTTCAGGCTCTTGGTACAGGCAACGAGCTCCTTCAGGTGGAGGACTGATGGGCAAGGCGTGAAGTAATTCAGAGGCCGGTGCCTTATAGTGAGTGTTTTCGGTCATCCAGTCCAAAACCCAGGAGTTCACATCGTCAGAATCTCCTGTGACGTGCAGTGTTGCATAGAATTGAAGAATGAGCTCTTCATTCCAATCAACTATGTCTGTGCAAAATTTGAGGAGGCCTGCGTCATGATGCACACTGAGGACATGTGAGAAGCATGGCAGTGATTCCATGTCCACATGAGGAATATGCTCCTGGTCGAAGACTTTGTCCTTGTTGAAGAGCAGTGAAGAATAGAAGTTGGCTTGGCTGGCGGTCCAGAAGCGCTTCCTTCTAAGACAAGCAGAATCATAGGGTTTATAGTCAGTGAAGAACACGTGCTCGCCGAAGAAGTCATCAGCCTTGAATTTTTGCTTCTTTGAGAATGGATTCTTTGGCTTTGGCTGAGGAGTGTAAGTCAATAGCATTATCACCTCAGGAATCGCAATCTCAGGTTCCACGGGCTGAGGAATTTCAGCTTCTTCTTCAGTGATAGCCTGGGTCTTCAATTCTTCATTTACATTTTCATCAGCACTAGTGGCTTGTAAGTGCATCTAGTGCCCCTCAGTGATTTTGGTGTATTGAAGACTTATAGGTTAAGGGACTAATGCGTTTGTGAGTGTACACAGGTCTATAAGTCTATGAGGAGTTTGATATTTATAGAGAAAGTAGACCCCTAAAAATGAAGTTCTTCGACTGAAGACTTTCTGAAGACTTTGAAAGTGAAGAAATTGGTGTGACCTTGAAGACTTGGTATTCGTTTGAGGAAGATGAAGCGTGAAGACTTTTGTTTTCGTAGTTTCATTTTCTCTTTCTTGAGTCATAGGAAACACCGTACTGTTAAAGGGGGTCGAGGAAATACTAAGGAAAATTTTCCAAGTGATGCTCAACTCAAAATCCTACACCTACCAATCCCTTCGAGTGAAGCCATTGGAAATCTCATACAGTTCAGTCATATTCTTCAGTGACAGAGACGAAGTTCTTCTGGTCTCTGAGGAATTTGTTCTGACTGAGGAGTTAGGAATTCGCCAGTGCGGATTCCCTACACAGTGAGGAACATGATAGCCCTGAGGAATTTGAACCTCAAATTTCCGACCGTTGCTGTGCTATGCGCCAGCTGTCCCAAAATATCTACCCACCTAACGGTCATATCATTGAAGGGCATTTATGTCTTATCATGCGGGCTGCTCCCTAGGCGATAAATAGCCGCCCCTACATCCACTAGCTGGTTGGGTGCTCCGAGAGAAACCGACACTTGTCATTTGAGAGCATCCCATCCTCCGAGGACTTTGAGCGAAAATCATCAAGTGAGGAAAAAACCCAAACCCAAACACCTACAAACCCAAAGTGATTGAGCATCACTGCAGAGATTGATCCTGCATGGATCCGGCGCTTGTTACCTTTGAAGACTGTGCTTCTTCCAGACGGTTAGGCGTCATGGTCTAGAGCATCCAAGAGGAATTGTGGATCGCCGAGTGACCGAGTTTGTGAAGGTTTGGAAGTCACCTGAAGACTTACCACGAGTGATTGGGCGAGGTCTGTGTGACCTTAGCTCAAGGAGAATACGGTGAGGACTAGGTGTCCTGGACTGTGTGTTTAGGACTGGGTGTCCGGGACTGTGTGTTCTCAGGTTTAAATACCTAGCTGCTCCAACCAGATGTACAACTGAGACAGCTGTTGGAACTGGTCTACCAAATCATTGTCTTCACCAAGCTTACTGGATCTATTTCCTCAACTCTTTCATTTCCTCATTACTTTGTTGTGTGATTGTCATATCTGTGTTTGAAGACTTTGACTGAAGACTTCCTCAATTTCCTCAGTTCAATTTCTTCAGTCTGTTTGTCTTCATCTTGTGTTATCCTGTGTTTAGGCTTTCTGTACTCTGTGCTTTTCTTCATGATGACCATGCTTGTGTTATGCTATGCATACTTTTGAGTACTTATTCCGCTGCAAGTAGTTCTTCGCTAAGGAATTTCCTCACTGGCAAATTCCTCAGTGAAGAATTCATAAAAATCGCCTATTCACCCCCCTCTAGTCGATATAACGCACTTTCAATTGGTATCAGAGCAAGATACTCCCTTGTTCTGTGTGATTTTGGTTTAACCGCCTGGAGTTTTAGTTATGTCGACCGCAGGTATGAAGAAAGTTACATGCCCCATCTTTGACGGTCATGATTATCCCAAGTGGAAGGCCCTGATGAGGAAGCGCCTCATGGCACTGAACAGCAAGCTATGGACCGTCACTGAGATTGGTCTTACCGATCTATGCAAGATGGCGGACACTGATGATATTCGCAAGTACACTCGACTTGACATCATGGTGAAGGATATCATCTGTTCCTGCCTATCCAGAGATGAATTCAGGCACATTATGCATCTTTGCAATGCGAAGCTTATCTGGGACCGAATCTCTGGCGTCTATGAAGGTCATCGAACTTGTCATGATCCCTGGTTTGAGGATTTCAGGGAATCACTCAAAACGATAACTTTCGAACCTGAACCATCATCTTCTGCACCATGCCTCATGGCAAAAGGTGTCAAGGTAACCGAATGTTCCTCATCCGAGTCTAGTGATGATGAATCTAATGATAATTTTGGACCTAGCTATACCAACCTTGTTTGTATTGCCACTAAACAACAAAAGGCCTTGGAAAAGGTTCAAAACATGCTAGATAAAAGTGATGATATGTTGGGTGAAGAAATGGATCGCACTAAAACCTTGACTGAAAATCTTCAGAGACTTCAGTCTAGATTTGACAACCTTCAAGGTCATCATAACACTCTCTTATCTGATCATGAGAAGCTTTCTTATGAATTTCTTCAGAGAAAGCAAGATCTTGAAAAGCTAAGAGTGAGTTATGAAGATCTTCAGAAGGAGCGTGATTCATTACTTGCTCAACAAATCAGCGCTGCTCAGGAAGAATTTGTTCCTCCATGTTTGAAATGCATTGAACGTGAATCTGCTAATTCTTCACCTGAATGTTCAAATGCTTCTAATGCTACAAATTCTTCAACTGTCTCTGCTATCACTAATTCCTCATCTGAGGACATTGCTAGTATCACTGACGATGCAGGGCCGAAGGAATTGTACATGACAGGCATGTACAAAAGCCTCAAAGGGCATCAGACTCTTTGTGATGTGCTTAAAAAGCAGATCCTCAACAGGAACCCTAGGAAAGAGGGTATTGCCTTTGAGAGGAAACATAATGTTGATGGTACATATTGGAAGCCTGAGCAGTACCCCAAAACCTCATGGGTTGCTGCAAAGGGACCTCCAGTTGATCCATCTAATATATCTGGCTTTACATGTGAATCTTCTCATTCTTCTGATGAGTCATTTGACTCCAACTATAAACTGTTTAAAAATCAGAATGGTGAAGTATTTGCTAGAAATGTTGGCACTAACTGCAGGAACGGTTCTCCTATGAAGAAAATCTGGGTTCCCAAAAGGTGCCTTGAAAGTCTTCAGGTGAATGTCCTCATGACACCACCTGTGAAGAATAGGAACCCCAGATCAAATTCTTCTTATGGACCAAATTCTTCATATGGATCCAAGTCCTCATACGGATTGAATTCCTCACGTGGATCAAATTCCTCAAGAGGATCAAAGTCCTCATATGAACATCATCGTGCTAACAACTTTGTTTCGCAGGGAGGAGCCAAGGGCTATGAATATGAGCATTATTCTTCTAATCATTATGTTCATAAGTCCTCGAAGAATTTCTCTGCTTATTCATATGCTTACCCTAACTTCTCTTATGTGAAACGAAATGGATTGGCTTCTATGCCACCTTTCTCATATGGAGCTCACAGAGTGATGAACTCTTTGCCACCCCTTCAGATGTGGGTGGTGAAGAAAAAGAACTAATCTCTTCTGCAGGATCAGGTCTAGAGACGTACTTGAACGTCTGAAGAATTTGCTGGAGACCTGAAGTTTGCCTGAAAGGACGCAGGCTAATCATGAAGAAATGAACTTTCATTTCTCACGTCCTCATACTGCTTTATCTGTTCTATTGCTTGATGAAATTGATCTGATGAATTGATGCCATATTCTTCACTGATGAAGTATATGAAGTTCATAAGCTGCACTAATTCATCTGTAGGATGACCAACCCAAAGCCACTGAGTGGGTCCTCGATAGTGGATGCACAAATCACATGACTGGTGACAAGAATCTATTGATTGATGCTCCCTTATCACCATCGCATCTAAAGCATATCATCTTCGCTGACAAAGGCAAAAGTCAGGTATTGGGTCTAGGTAAGGTTGCGATCACAAAGGATCGACACATGGACAAAGTCATGCTTGTCGAGTCCTTAGGATACAACCTCATGTCTGTCTCAATGCTTTGTGATCTTGATATGGTAGTTGTCTTTGGCAAGTATCGTTGTGTTGTGGTTATGGAAGCTGACAATTCCAAAGTCTTCGAAGGTTTAGGAGAGGAGACTTGTATGTTGTTGATTTCTCTACAGGACCGCAACCAACCGTGTGCCTACTTGCAAAAGCTTTAGCAGGATGGCTATGGCATCGACGACTTAGTCATGCAGGCATGAAAAATTTGCACACGCTTGCGAAGAAGAAGCATATCACAGAGCCCACTAAGGTAGATGAAGCATTCTGGAGCCTGAGTGGATTCAGGCCATGCAAGAAGAATTACATCAGTTCAAGCTCAACAACGTTTGGGAACTGGTCAATCGTCCAGATCCTTGCAAACACAATATCATTGGCACAAAGTGGATCTACCGCAACAAGCAAGATGAAAATGGCCTTGTGGTGAGGAATAAGGCACGGCTAGTAGCTCAAGGCTACACACAGGTTGAAGGAATTGATTTTGATGAAACTTTTGCACCTGTTGCTAGACTTGAAGCTATTTGCATATTACTTGCTTATGCTAACCATCATGATATCAATTTATATCAAATGGATGTGAAAAGTGCATTCCTCAATGGTAAGCTTGAGGAAGAAGTATATGTTGCTCAACCCCCAGGTTTTGAAGATCCTAAGCATCCTGACAAAGTCTTCACACTAAATAAGGCCCTCTATGGCCTCAAGCAGGCCCCTCAGGCGTGGTATGATACTTTGAAGGAATTCCTCATGAAGAAAGGCTTCAATCCCGGTTCACCCGACCCTACTCTTTTCACTAAATCATATGATGATGAATTGTTTGTATGCCAAATATATGTTGATGACATCATCTTTGGCTGTACTAACCAACGTGATAGTGATGAATTTGCCTATATGACGAGTGAAGAATATCAAATGTCTATGATGGGAGAGTTGAAATTCTTCTTAGGTCTTCAAATTCGTCAACAGCACAATGGCATATTCATATCTCAGGAGAAATACCTCAAGGATATACTGAGGAAATTCGGCATGCAAGATTGCAAAGGCGTCAAAATTCCTATGCCCACAAATGGCCATCTGTGCACTGATGAAAATGGTATTGACTTCGATCAAAAGGTTTACCGCTCCATGATTGGTTCTTTATTGTACTTATGTGCATCTAGGCCAGATATTATGCTTAGTGTTTGCATGTGTGCCCGATTTCAAGCTACACCGAAGGAATCACACCATAAGGCTGTGAAGCATATTCTTCGATATCTAGCTCACACACCAACACTAGGATTATGGTACCCCAAGGGCTCGGCTTTTGATCTCGTTGGATATTCTGACTCTGACTATGCTGGTGATCGTGTGGATCGCAAGTCAACATCTGGTACATGTCATTTCCTCGGACGATCTTTGGTCTGTTGGTCCTCGAAGAAACAGAACTGCGTATCACTGTCTACTTCTAAAGCTGAGTACATTGCTGCTGGTTCTTGCTGTGCTCAATTGCTGTGGATGAAGCAAACTCTCAAAGACTACGGCGTCAAGGTGAAGAATGTGCCTCTCTTCTGTGACAATGAGAGTGCCATCAAGATTGCTCACAACCCAGTTTAGCACTCAAAGAGAAAGCACATTCAGATTCGTCATCATTTTCTTCGCGATCATGTGTTGAAGGGCGACATTTCCATTGAGCATGTGAAGACTGAAGAACAGCTAGCCGATATCTTCACAAAGCCCTTGGATGAGAAGAGATTTAGCAAGTTGCGGTGTGAGCTAAATATCTTAGAATCTTCGAATGTTCTTTGAAAAGGACACTCATCCTAACACTTATGCAAAATTGATGACTTAGATGTGCAACACATGAAGAAACGTTTTTCTTCAATCAATGAAGAATAACACTCTAAGTGTGAAGAAATTAATGAAGAATTTGATTCTCAGAACCCTACGACAATTGTACGCGGTGTCTGAAATCATCATTCTTATACGGTGGGTCACGCCACCACAAAAGTTGAAAATCTTCAATTTGAGTTTTTCCTCAGTTTTGAAATTCCTCAGTTGTTCATATTCTTCAACTTTGCAAAATATTCACTGTTTCCGTTGTTTCTCTTCATTGGCTATATATATATATATGAGTTTATGTCCTCTACAGCATTCACTTATGGCTAATTCTTCAAGTTGGTTTTTCTGCTAAGTGAATGTGATCGGACCCTTCCCCCTCTATGCTATACTCAACCCAATCTATTCACAAATTCTTCATGTGCGTTCTATTTGAAACTCGTTCAAAATCTTCACTGTGTCCTTGTCAGCTGAAGAATTTGCGAACGGAACTTTTAACTTATCTTATCCAAATTTTCGGCTTTGCCGCTCAAACCGTTCCGCTTCCCACGATATACTTATCTATTCACCCACGATCTAACACGATCTCCACTTCTCAGTACGTGGGTGACACATGTCATGCGAATGAGAAGGGTCAGGGGCACGTTTGTCCAATTTCTTCGGGCGAACCGTTTTTCACCGTGGCTATAAATACCCCCTCTCCCCTGCCTCACTTCTTTTACTCCACTCAACCTCTCTCCAAGCTCGAGCTTCTCAAACCCTAGCGCCGCTGCTACATCATCGTCGCCAGTGAGGAAGAGCTTCACCGCCTTGACCTCGTCGCCGCCGTACTCACGCCGGCCACGGAAATCTTCACTCCGCCGCCGCTGTAGCCGTCTTCCTCTACCAAGTTAGGGTGTGGAAGATCTGCACAGACGACCTTCACTTCTCCACATCCCAGTTCATCGTGTTCTTCGTTTAGGGTAATTAAAAGTTACTTTTACTGGCCACTTTGATTCAAATATTTACTACGAAATCTTCAAAGGTGTTTTTTCCTTCAAATCCTCACACACTAAACACCTCACATGTCATCTGCTCTTGATTCGTTTCTCTAAGCATTACTTTTCTTCAAGATTCATCAATTGTGTGGATCTTCGATCTATACAACTCTGGAACCTAAGACAAAGAACGCTTAGTGAAATTCTTCAAGACTCATCTAGTCAAATTCCTCAAACTTGTTCTTATTGAAAAACCTTCTGAGAACGCATATGACCTCTCCAAATTCCTCGCAACTATACTCTGTTCACAGGTACTCATGTCCGCTGCTGAATCACTAGGTTCTCATCAACTTAACTCATTTGCAGCATTCCTTGAAGAAAAGTTGCATACTTCTTCAGAGAGTTCAATTGTTCAAATTCCTCAACTAAAGAAAATGGCTAATGAAAAGAGGCCACAGAAAGGAGGAAAGAAGCATGAGGTCAATACTGCCTTTGAAATCCCTGAGGACATTTATGCTGGGTACTGCACACCCCCTGAGGAAGATAAAAATCAGCGCAAGGTGCGCATTCAGAGGATAGAAAGGAGATGGGCAAAAGAGTGGAGGGAGTACAGGTATGTGACTCCGAAATACATGAAGAAATTCACTGTTACTCCTCCATGCTCAAGACCTCCATTGGCACCTGGCCAAGAGGCAGATCCCACTAGCATCAAGCGCGGTGAGGATTTTCCTGAAGAATGGGCCAAGCGCCAGGCCAAGTTGGCCAAACAGGCAAAAGATGCAGTGAGGAAATTCAACGAAGATTCCACTGCTGCTGCTGCTGAGGCCTCTGTAAGGCCGAAGAAATCCATGCCAAAGAAGCCTGCGCGCAAGCCAAGTGCCTCTTCTTCAATGCCCTCACGGCCAATTTCCTCAGCTAAGCCCTCACGGCCAATTCCTCAAGCCGCTCCTGCTCCTCCAAAGTCCTCAGCTGCTCCGACAAAATCCTCAGCACCTGTGCATCTTGCCACGTGCCAAAGGACTACAGGCATCTCCATTGCCTCAGGAGCTTCAGCTAGTTCCTCAGCTGCACCACATTCTTCAATAGGACCCTCTCTGCTGAAGACTAAGACCACTGCAGGACGAGGTTCTCGCCCAAGTCCTCAGAAGAAGCAGGTCACCTTCCAAGTACCGTCTGAAGATGATGAAGCAGATGATGAAGAACTTGCTAATATCATGAGAGACAGGCAAGTCAGGGCTGCTAGAGCCAAGGGCACAGAAGTGCCACTGCTTTTGGATCCAAAGCTGATCCTCGGCTATATTGATCTCTGGCAAAAGGACCCAAACACTCCTATGCCTGATTTCAAGTTGACACCTGGCCAAAGTCACATGCTGACCCATTTCATCAGTGAAGAAAAATGGAAATATGAGAAGGCCAGGCAACTCAAGAAAGCATAGTACAGGAAGGAGAAGTTTCTGAAGAAAAACGTTGTCTCTATGAAAACTGATGAACTCGTAAAGCTCCAGTCTGAAATCAAAGTCCTCAGCGATGATTTCAATGCTTACTATGCTGATTGGAAAGGAGCCAAGGTCAGGTTCGTCAATCTGACGAAGACACTCACTTCAAGTGCCGCTGCCCCTGTGCATATTGAAGTCACTCCGGCTGAAGCATCTGCTCAGCAAACTGAAGAACATGCCAGCACCTCTGATGACAATCAGGCTGCTGAAATGTGAGTTCCAGGGCTGATGACTGCATTCCAGCCGCTGATGAAATTCCCAGGGCACCCACTTGTGGTGCGCCTGAAGAAAATGAAGAGGTCAGGGCAACTGCATCAGTTGTGCCTGAAGAAACTGCACCAAATTCCTCCGCTCCACCTGCGCCTACTCTAACTCCAATCCTTCCATCTGCATCAGATGTGAAGAAGACCAAGGCTGCAGAGCGTGCAGCAGTGAAGAAAAGGAAAGCATCAGCTTCTTCAGATTCTTCTGCTCCGAAGAAAATGAAGCCTATGACCAGCTCTTTTGCAAACCCGATTGATGCTGTTCCAATCTCAACCATGCCATCAAAGGACCTTGTTCCTTTTGGTGAAGAATATATGATCCCTAGCGGATCTGATGAACAAACTCCTTCTGCTGCTACGTCAGAGCAGATGGATGAAGAAATTGAAGTGGATGAAATCCCTTCAACCCCAGTTGTTTCCTCGCATGTGCCTCAGTTTACTGCTGAAGAGGCCGACGTTGAAGAAATTGAAGATGAAGATGTGGACATTGGTTGTACCACACCTGTGATGAATGATGACTTTTGGGAAAGTCAGCACCCCAATTCTCCACTCTTCACTCCACTGCAGCAAATTCCTCAGTCCCCAGTCACTACAGTTCAAATGGGATCTGATGAAGCTCATGAAGACATTCCAGCCGCTAGTGCTGAAGAAACTGAAAATGAAGAATTCAAGAACCAGGCTGCCACTAAAGAGGAACCAGAAATTCCTCAGCCTGAAGAACCTGAGATTGCGATTCCTGAGGTTGTGATGCAACTCACTGACACTCCTCTGCCCAAACCAAAGGATCCATTCTCCAGGAAGCAAAAATTCAAGACTGATGCCTTCTTTGGCGATCATGTATTCTTCACTGATTACAACCCTTATGACTCTGCTCGCATAAGGAAGAGGCATTTCTAGACTGCCAGCCAGGCAAATTTCTATTCCTCAGTGCTGTTCGACAAGGACAAAGTCTTCGATCATGAGCACATTCCTCACGTGGACATGGAATCTCTGCCGTGCTTCTTGCCAGTCCTCAGTGTTCTTCACGACGCTGGACTATTAAATTTCTGCACTGACATCTGTGATTGGAATGAAGAACTTATTCTTCAATTCTATGCAACGCTGCAGATCACCGGAAATTCTGAAGATGTGAATTCATGGGTGCTGGACTAGATGTCTGAAAACACTCACTACAAGGCACCAGCTACTGACTTGCTTCGTGCCTTACCTCTCAGTCCGCCCCTTGAAGGTGCTTGTTGCGTCTACAATGAACCTGAGCTAACCGATCACTACATGCAAGTGCTGATGAAGCCTTTGAAGCCAGGTCAGACCTCAAGAACAAAATTCCTTGTGAAGGAATTGTTGTATGTGCCTCGGACTGTCTATCGCATTCTGACGAAGACATTGAGTCCAATCAAGGGCCACGACTCAAATGAAGAAGAAGTCGTTGGCATCATGAAGAATCTGCTTTTCAATATCATTCATGGCATTCCCATCAACTTCCATGATTTCTTCATGAGGACTCTGGCTAATGTCGCCATGTCACCATTTGAGTTCAAGCCTTATGCACCTTGGATTATGAGATTCATCAGGACAAGGTCTTCACTCAACTATAAAGCTGATACACTGAACCATTGCAACTACTTGCCCCCAATTGAAGTCCTCAAACGGACATTTTCCTCAGCTAATGAAAAGGGCAAGGCTACTGCCTTAATTGATGAAGGCATTCATCCATTGGATGGCCAATTTCGCAAGGCTGCATCCTACTCCACCAATGATGACTCTGCCACCCATGACTCTGCCGCCAACGCACCCAAGCAAAATCCTCAAGGCACGGCACCCAGAGTGATGACTGACCGTGAGCTTCTCCTCAGTCTTCACTAGAAGGTTGGTCGCAATCATAAATGGGTCAAGCATCAGTTTGGTTCAATTCTTCACAACATGACTGCTACCCACAATGCAGTGAAGAAAAACCACTACTACCTTCATGAAATCCTCAACCGCACCTGGGCTGTTCTGTCTCAAGTCTATAGTGAAGAAGATCTGAAGACAATGGGTCTCAAGGACGATCTTGACTGGGCTGCACCTCCTCCGAAGAAGTACAAGAAGGTCAAGGTTCCTTCCTTGGTGGCCAGCTCCTATTCTTCATCACGTGACACTGATGAACATGAAGATTTGGACGACACTATGGCAGGCCCTACTCCAACAACCGACCCCAACAACGCTGACGCTCCTTCATCACCTTGATATTCTTCAGGGGTGTTAGTCCTCATTTTCAACCCTTTTGGTCATTTGATGACAAAGGGGAAGAAATTTGAGTTAGTCTTCAAGCGGGTCTATCTTAAATGGGCGTTTTTTAAGTTGCAACTCTCGTTCTTTTGAAGACTTTGCTGGATCGAGTTGTAAACTTAAACTCTATGGTGACCTGATACTTTTGCTGTTTCCTCTGCATTCCTCGTTAATGTTATTGCACGCATGCTGAATTACATCAGTCACCATATTGCATCATGCATTTCAAATTCTTCATATATTATGTCAAATGCGTGTATGAATTACAAGATATAGGGGGAGATCTCCATGATTCAACTCTTCAAGTGTGCATTGCTTCAAAAGCAAATTCCTCACTATGCACATCTTCAGGGGGAATTCTTCTATATCTTGCAATCAAATTCCTCAATATCAGTATTTACACTTCATATGTTTATCCCCATTGAAAACCTATATTGTCATCAATCACCAAAAAGGGGGAGATTGTAAGTGCATCTAGTGCCCCTTAGTGATTTTGGTGTATTGAAGACTTATAGGTTAAGGGACTAATGCGTTTGTGAGTGTACACAGGTCTATAAGTCTATGAGGAGTTTGATATTTACAGAGAAAGTCGACCCCTAAAAATGAAGTTCTTCGACTGAAGACTTTGAATTTCTGAAGACTTTCTGAAGACTTTGAAGGTGAAGAAATTGGTGTGACCTTGAAGACTTGGTATTCGTTCGAGGAACATGAAGCGTGAAGACTTTTGTTTTCGTAGTTTCATTTTCTCTTTCTTGAGTCATAGGAAACACCGTACTGTTATAGGGGGTCGAGGAAATACTAAGGAAAAAATTCCATTTGATGCTCAACTCAAAATCCTACACCTACCAATCCCTTCGAGTGAAGCCATTGGAAATCTCATAAAGTTCAGTCATATTCTTCAGTGACAGAGACGAAGTTCTTCTGGTCTCTGAGGAATTTGTTCTGACTGAGGATTTAGGAATTCGCCAGTGCGGATTGCCTACACAGTGAGGAACATGATAGCCCTGAGGAATTTGAACCTCAAATTTCCGACCGTTGCTGTGCTATGCGCCAGCTGTCCCAAAATATCTACCCACCTAACGGTCATATCATTGAAGGGCATTTATGTCTTATCATGCAGGCTGCTCCCTAGGCTATAAATAGCCGCCCCTACAACCACTAGCTGGTTGGCTGCTCCAAGAGAAACCGACACTTGTCATTTGAGAGCATCCCATCCTCCGAGGACTTTGAGCGAAATTCATCGAGTGAGGAAAACCCAAACCCAAACACCTACAAACCCAAAGTGATTGAGCATCACTGAAGAGATTGATCCTGCATGGATCCGACGCTTGTTACCTTTGAAGACTGTGCTTCTTCCAGACGGTTAGGCATCATGGTCTAGAGCATCCAAGAGGAATTGTGGATCGCCGAGTGACCGAGTCTGTGAAGGTTTGGAAGTCACCTGAAGACTTACCACGAGTGATTGGGCGAGGTCTGTGTGACCTTAGCTCAAGGAGAATACGGTGAGGACTAGGTGTCCTGGACTGTGTGTTCAGGACTGGGTGTCCGGGACTGTGTGTCCTCTGGTTTAAATACCTAGCCGCTCCAACCAGATGTACAACTGAGACAACAGTTGGAACTGGTCTACCAAATCATTGTCTTCACCAAGCTTACTGGTTCTATTTCCTCAACTCTTTCATTCCTCATTACTGTGTTGTGTGATTGTCATATCTGTGTTTGAAGACTTTGACTGAAGACTTTCTCAATTTCCTCAGCTCAATTTCTTCAGTCTGTTTGTCTTCATCTTGTGTTATCCTGTGTTTACGCTTTCTGTACTCTGTGCTTGTCTTCATTTCATCATGATGACCATGCTTGTGTTATGCTATGCATACTTTTGAGTACTTATTTCGCTGCAAGTAGTTCTTCGCTAAGGAATTTCCTCACTGGCAAATTCCTCAGTGAAGAATTCATAAATATCGCCTATTCACCCCCCTCAAGTCGATATAACGCACTTTCATGGCTGGAATTTCTTCACGGACAGATGGAGTCTTACAAGGTTCTTCAGATCCCATTTGTACTTCAGTAGCAACAGGGGGCTGAGGAATTTGTTGGAGTGGTGTGAACAGAGGAGAGTTGGGGTGCTGACTTTCCCAAAAGTCATCATTCATCACTGGAGTAGTGCTTCCAATGTCCACATCTTCTTCTTCCATTTCTTCAACGCCGGCCTCTTTAGCAGTGAACTGAGGCATATGCGAGGAGACAATTGGTGTTGAAGGGATTGCATCCACTTCAATTTCTTCATCCAACTGCTCTGACGAAGCAGCAGAAGGAATCTCTTCATCTGATTCACTTGGAATCACATATTCTTCATCAAAAGGAACAAGGTCCTTTGATGGCATGGTTGTGATAGGAACGGCATCAATTGGGTTGTCAAATGAGCTAGTCAATGGCTTCATCTTCTTCGGAGCTGAAGAATCTGATGAAGTTGATGCCTTCCTTTTCTTCACTACTGCACGCTCTACAGCGTTGGTCTTCTTCACATCTGATGCAGATGGAAGGATCGGAGTTGGTGTAGGCGCAGGAGGAGCAGAGGAATTTGGTTGAATTTCTATAGGCATAACTGACGCAGTTGCCCTGACTTCTTCATTTTCTTCAGGCGCACTACTAGTGGATGCCTTGGCAATTTCTTCAGCGGCTGGAATGCAGTCATCAGCCCTGGTGCTTTGAGTTTCTTCAGCAGCCTGATTGTCATCAGCGGTGCTGGCATTTTCTTCAGTAGGCTGAGCAGATGCTTCACCCTGACCTTTTCAGTCAATTGCACAAATCTGACTTTGGCTCCAAGCCAGTCAGCATGGTATACGTCAAATTCATCACTGAGTTTCTTGATCTCAGACTGAATAGTGACAAGTTCTTCAGTTGTCATAGAGACAACGTTTTTCTTCAGGAAGCGCTCCTTCTTGTACTGCGCTTTCTTGATCTGCCTGGCCTTTTCAAATTTCCATTTTTCTTCTTGGATGAAGGCAGTCAGCATATGACTTTGGCCAGGAGTCAGCTTGAAATCAGGCATGGGAGTGTTGGGGTCCTTGTGCCAGAGATCAATGTAATCGGGGATCAACTTGGGATCCAAAAGAAGAGGCACATTTGTGCCTTTGGCTCTAGCGGCCTTGACCTGCCTATCTCTGATGATTTCTGCAAGTTCATCATCATCAGCTTCGTCTTCATCAGATGGCACTTGGAAGGCGACCTGCTTCTTGTGAGGACTTGGGCGAGAGCCACGTCCAGCAGTGGCCTTTGTCTTCAGCAGAGAGGGTCCCGTTGAAGAGTTTGGTGCAGCTGAGGACTTTGTAGCGGGAGCAGCATGAGGAGTTGGCCATGAGGGCTTTGAAGATTCTGGCCGTGAGGGCATTGCTGAGGAACTGGGCCGTGAGGGCATTGAGGGTGAAGCACTTGGCTTATGAGAAGGCTTCTTTGCCATGGCCTTCTTCGGCTTGACAGCAGAGGCCTCAGTAGTGGCAGCAACAGCAGCAGAGTCTTCGTTGAATTTCCTCACTGCTTCTCTTGCTTGTCTGGCCAACTTGGCCTGGCGCTTGGCCCATTCATCAGGATAATCCTCACCACGCTTGAGGCTGGTGGGATATGCTTCTTCGCCAGGTGCCAACGGAGGTCTTGGGCATGGAGGATTTAGAGCGAATTTCTTCATGTACTTGGGAGTAACATACCTGTACTCCCTCCACTCTCTTGCCCATCTCCTCTCTATTCTTTGAATGCGCACTTTGCGCTGATTTTTGTCCTCTTTGCCAAACTTGGCCTCATCAGGAGTGCAGTAATCCTTGTATATGTCATCAGGGATTTGAAAAGCAGTATTGACCTCAGGCCTCTTTCCTCCCTTTTGTGGCTTCTTTCCATCAGCCATTTTCTTTAGATGAGGAATTTGGACAATTGAATTCTCTGAAGATGTATGCAACTTTTCTTCGAGGAACGCTGCAAATGAGTTAAGTTGATGAGAACCTAGTGATTCAGCAGCTGACATGAGTACGTGTGAATAGAGTATAGTTGCGAGGAATTTGGAGAGGTCATATGCGTTCTCAGAGGTTTTTCAAAAAGAACAAGTTTGAGGATTTTGACCAGATGAGTCTTGAAGAATTTCACTAAGTGTTCTTTGTCTTAGGTTCTAGAGTTGTACAGATCAGAAATCCACACAATTGAGGAATCTTGAAGAAAAATATAGCTTAGAGAAATGAATCAAGACCAGATGACATGTGAGGTGTTTAGTGTGTGAAGAATTTGAAGAATAAACACCTTTGAAGATTTTGTAGAAATCATTTGAATCAAAGAGGGCAGTAAAAGTAACTTTTAATTACCCTGGACGAAGAACACGACAAACTGGGAAGTGCAGATGTGAAGTTCATTAGTTCAGATCTTCCACGCCCTAACTCGGCAGAGGAAGACAGCTACAGCGGCGGCGGAGTGAAGAAATCCGCAGCCGGTGCGAGTACGACGGTGACGAGGTCGAGGCAGTGAAGCTCTTCCTCACCAGTGACGATGAAGTAGCAGCGGTGCTAGGGTTTGAGAAGCTCGAGCTGGCGTGAGGTCGAGCGGAGTAAAAGAGAAGTGAGGAAGGGGAGGGGTATTTATAGCCACGGTGAAAAACTATTCGCCCGAATAAATTGGACAAACGTGCCCCTGGCCCTTCTCATTCCCTTGACATGTGTCACCCATGTACTGAGAAGTGGAGATCGTGTGACATCGTGGGTGAATAGATAAGTATTTCATGGAATGCGAAACGGTTTGAGCGGCAAAGCCGAAAATTTGGATAAGATAAGTTAAAAGTTCCGTTCGCAAATTCTTCAGCTGACAAGGACACAGTGAAGATTTTGAACGAGTTTCAAATAGAACGCACATGAAGAATTTGTGAATAGATTTGGTTGAGTATAGCATAGAGGGGGAAGGGTCCGATCACATTCACTTAGCAGAAAAAGCAACTTGAAGAAATAGCAATAAGTGAATGTTGTAGAGGACATAAACTCATATATATATATATATATATATATATATAGCCAATGAAGAAAAACGACGGAAACATTGAAGACAATGCAAAGTTGAAGAACATGAACAACTGAGGAATTTCAAAACTGAGAAAAAACTCAAATTGAAGATTTTCAACTTTTGGTGGTGGCGTGACCAACCGTATAAGAATGATGATTTCAGAAACCGCGTACAATTGTCGTAGGGCTCTGAGAATCAAATTCTTCGTTAATTTCTTCACACTTAGATTGTTAGTCTTCATTGATTGAAGAAAAACTTTTCTTCATGTGTTGCACATCTAAGTCATCAATTTTGCATAAGTGTTAGGATGAGTGTCCTTTTCAAAGAACATTCGAAGATTCTAAGATATTTAGCTCACACCGCAACTTGCTAAATCACTTCTCATCCAAGGGCTTTGTGAAGATATCGGCTAGCTGTTCTTCAGTCTTCAGATGCTCAATAGAAATGTCGCCCTTCAACACATGATCAGGAAGAAAATGATGACGAATCTGAATGTGCTTTGTCTTTGAGTGCTGAACTGGGTTGTGAGCAATCTTGATGGCACTCTCATTGTCACAGAAGAGAGGCACATTCTTCACGTTGGCGCCGTAGTCCTTGAGAGTTTGCTTCATACACAGCAATTGAGCACAGTAAGAACCAGCAGCAATGTACTCAGCTTCAGCAGTAGACAGTGATACGTAGTTCTGTTTCTTCGAGGACCAATAGACCAAAGATCGTTCGGGGAAATGGCATGTGCCTGATGTTGACTTGTGGTCCACATGATCACCAGCATAGTCAGAGTCAGAATATCCAATGAGATCAAAAGCCGAGCCCTTGGGGTACCATAGTCCAAGTGTTGGTGTGTGAGCTAGATATCGAAGAATATGCTTCACAGCCTTATGGTGTGATTCCTTCGGTGTAGCTTGAAACCGGGCACACATGCAAACACTGAGCATAATATCTGGCCTAGATGCACATAAATACAATAGAGAACCAATCATGGAGCGGTATACCTTTTGATCGAAGTCAATACCATTTTCATCAGTGCATAGATGGCCATTTGTGGGCATTGGAATTTTGACCCCTTTGCATTCTTGCATGCCGAATTTCCTCAGTACATCCTTGAGGTATTTCTCCTGAGATATGAATATGCCATTGCGCTGTTGACGAATTTGAAGACCTAAAAAGAATTTCAACTCTCCCATCATAGACATTTGATATTCTTCACTCATCATATAGGCAAATTCATCACTGTAACGTTGGTCAGTACAGCCAAAGATAATATCATCAACATATATTTGGCACACAAATAATTCACCATCATAAGACTTAGTGAAAAGAGTAGGATCAAGTGAACCGGGTTTGAAGCCTTTCTTGATGAGGAATTCCTTCAAAGTATCATACCACACCTGAGGGGCTTGCTTGAGGCCATAGAGGGCCTTATTGAGTCTGAAGACTTTGTCAGGATGCTTTGGGTCTTCAAAACCTGGGGGTTGAGCAACATATACTTCTTCCTCAAGCTTACCATTGAGGAATGCACTTTTCACATCTATTTGATATAAGGTGATATCATGATGGTTAGCATAAGCAAGTAATATGCGAATATCCTCAAGTCTAGCAACAGGAGCAAAAGTTTCATAGAAATCAATTCCTTCAACCTGTGTGTAGCCTTGAGCTACAAGACGTGCCTTATTCCTCACCACAAGGCCATTTTCATCTTGCTTGTTGCGGTAATCCACTTTGTGCCAATGATATTATGCTTGCGAGGATTTGGACATTTGACCAGTTCCCAGACGTTGTTGAGCTCGAACTGATGTAATTCTTCTTGCATAGCTTGAATCCACTCAGGCTCCAAAAATGCTTCATCTACCTTAGTGGGCTCTGTGATAGAGACAGAAGCAAAGTGCCCACAAAATTTAGACAAATGGGAAGCTTTTGAGCGTGTGAGAGGACCTGGTGCTTCAATGTCATTGATGATTCTCTCAATTTGCACTTCTTTTGCAACGCGAGGATAAGCTCGTTGTCATCGAGGAATTTGATCAGCATTTTCTTCAGCACCATTTTCTTCAGGTGCATTAGCTCGACGTTCTTCATGTTCTGGAATGAATTCTTCACTAGATTCTTTGGTCGGAATGACATCCTCAGTAGCCTTGAACTTGATAGTTTCCTCAGGTGCTGGTTCATCTATCACAAAAGGTAGGTGCTCTCTTTGCGAGCCATTAGTTTCATCGAACCGCACATCTACAGTTTCAACAACCTTGTGAAGAACGTTGTTGAAGACTCCGTAGGTGTGTGAGTCCTTTCCGTAACCAAGCATAAAACCTTCATGTGCTTTCGGTGCAAATTTTGAGTTGTGATGAGGATCTCTAATCCAACATTTAGCACCGAAGACTTTGAAATAACTCACATTGGGTTTCTTGTCAGTGAGGAGTTCATATGCAGTCTTCTTGAAGAATTTGTGAAGATAAACTGTGTTGATGATGTGGCACGCAGTATCAATTGCCTCAATCCAGAAACGACGAGGCGTCTTGTATTCATCAAGCATAGTGTGATCCATCTCAGCAAGAGTTCTGTTCTTGCGCTCCATGACGCCATTCTGCTGAGGAGTATAAGGAGCAGATAACTCATGAGTAATACCGAGTTCATCAAGATAGTCATCAAGACAAGATTTCTTGAACTCAGTTCCATTGTCACTTTCTAATGTGCTTGATCTTCACACCAAAGTTGGTTGAAGCCCTCGAAGAAAATTGTTTGAAGACTTCCTGCACTTCATGTTTGTAAGTAACAATGTGTACCCATGTGTAACGAGAGTAATCATCAACAATAACAAAGCCATATTGAGATGCTTCATTTGAAACTACAGAATAATGATTAGGACCAAAAAGATCCAGGTGAAGCAATTCAAATGGTCGAGTAGTGGTCATGATAGTCTTCGCTGGATGCTTGGCCTTGGTCATCTTTCCAGCTTCACAGGCTCCGCACAAGTGATCCTTGAGGAATTTGACATTATCAATGCCAATGACACGCTTCTTCTTCGCAAGCGTGTGCAAATTCCTCATGCCTGCATGACCAAGTCGTCGATGCCATAGCCAGCCTTCTGAAGCTTTTGCATGTAGGCACATAGCTGGTTGTGGTCCTGCAGAGAAATCAACAATATACAAGTCTCCTCTCCTAAAGCCCCCGAAGTCTTTGGAATTGTCAGCTTCCATGATCACAACACAACGATACTTGCCAAAGACAACAACCATATCAAGATCACAAAGCATTGAGACAGACATGAGGTTGTATCCTAAGGACTCGACAAGCATGGCTTTGTCCATGTGTCGATCCTTTGAGATTGCAACCTTACCTAGACCCAATACCTGACTTTTGCCTTTGTCAGCGAAGATGATATGCTTCAGATGCGATGGGGATAAGGGAGCATCAATCAATAGATTCTTGTCACCAGTCATGTGATTTGTACATCCACTATCGAGGACCCACTCATTGGCTTTGGGTTGATCATCCTGCAGATGAATTAGTGCAACTTACGAACTCATATACTTCATCAGTGAAGAATATGACATCAATTCATCAGATCAATTTCATCAAGCAATGGAACAGATAAAGTAGTATGAGGACGTGAGAAATGAGAGTTCATTTCTTCATGATTAGCCTGCGTCCTTTCAGGCACTCTCAGGTCTCTAGCAAATTCTTCAGACATTTACGCACGTTTGGAGACCTGACCCTGCATAAGAGATTAGTTATTTTTCTTCACCACCCACATCTGAAGAGGTGGCAAAGAGTTCATCACTCTGCGAGCTCCATACGAGAAAGGCGGCATATAAGCAAGTCCATTTCGTTTCACATAAGAGCAGCTAGGATAAGCATATGAATAAGCAGAGAAATTCTTCGAGGACTTATGAACATAATGGTTAGAAGAATAATGCTCGTATTCATAGCCCTTAGCTCTTCCTTGCGAAACAGAGGGGTTAGCACGATGATGATCATATGAGGACTTTGATCCTTTTGAGGAATTTGATCCACGTGAGGAATTTGGTCCGTATAAGGACTTGGATCCATATGAAGAATTTTGTCCATATGAAGAATTTGATCTGGGGTTCCTATTCCTCACAGGTGGTGTCATGAGGACGTTGACTTGAAGACTTTCAAGGCATCTTTTGGGAACCCAGATTTTCTTCATAGGGGAACCGTTCCTGCAGTTAGTACCAACATATCTAGCAAATACTTCACCATTTTGATTTTTGAACAGTTAATAGTTTGAGTCAAATGACTCATTAGAAGAATGAGGAGATTCACATGTAAAGTCAGATAAATTGGATGGATCAACTGGAGGTCCCTTTGCAGCAACCCATGAGGTTTTGGGGTACTGCTCAGGCTTCCAATAAGTACCATCAGCATTGAGTTTCCTCACAAAGGCAATACCCTCTTTCCTAGGGTTCCTGTTGAGGATCTACTTTTTAAGCACATCACAAAGAGTCTGATGCCCTTTGAGGCTTTTGTACATGCCTATCATGTACAATTCCTTCAGCCCTGCATCATCAGTGATACTAGCAATGTCCTCAGATGAGGAATTAGTGATAGCAGAGACAATTGAAGAATTTGTAGCATTAGAAGCATTTGAGCATTCAGGTGAAGAATTACCAGATTCACGTTCAATGCATTTCAAACATGGAGGAACAAATTCTTCCTGAGCAGCGCTGATTTGTTGAGCTAGCAATGAATCGCGCTCCATCTGAAGATCTTCATAAATCACTCTTAGCTTTTCAAGACCTTGCTCTCTTTGAAGAAATTCATAAGAAAGCTTCTCATGATCAGATAAGAGAGTGTTATGATGGCCTTGAAGGTTGTCAAACCTAGTCTGACGTCTCTAAAGACTTTCAGTCAAGGTTTTGTGCGATCCATTTCTTCACCCAACATATCATCACTTTTGTCTAGCATGTATTGAACTTTTTCGAAAGCTCTTTGTTGTTTAGTGGCAAGGAAAGCAAATTTGACATAGCTGGGTCCAAATTCATCACCAGATTCATCATCACTGGATTCAGATAGATAGCATTCAGTTACCTTTGCATCTTTTGCCATAAGGCATGGTGTAGAAGATGATGATTCTAGTTCTCAAGTCATCGCTTTGAGAGATTCCTTGAAGTCCTCAAACCAAGGATCATGACGGGTTCGATGACTTTCATAGACCTCAGAGAGACGGTCCCAGATAAGCTTCGCATGATCGAGATGCATGATGTTCCTGAACTGATTTTGAGACAGACAGGAGCAGATGACGTCCTTCGCTGTGAGGTTGAGAAGAGTGTACTTGCGAATGTCATCAGCTTCTGCCATCTTGCACAAATCGGTCAGACCAATCTCAGTGACGGTCCGCAGCTCACTGTTCATAGCCATGAGGCGCTTTTTCATCATGGCCTTCCACTTGGGATACTCGTGACCGTCAAAGATGGGGCATGACACAGTCTTCATTCCTGTGGTCGGCATAACTAAAACTCCAGGCGGTTAAACCAAAATCACACAGAACAAGGGAGTATCTTGCTCTGATACCAATTGAAAGTGCGTTATATCAACTAGAGGGGGGTGAATAGGCGATTTTTATGAATTCTTCACTGAGGAATTTGCAGGTGAGGAAATTCCTTAGCAAAGAACTACTTGCAGCGGAATAAGTACTCAAAAGTAAACATAACAAAACACAAGCATGGTCATCATGAAGAAATGAAGACAAGCACAGAGTACAGAAAGCGTAAGCACGGGATAACACAGGATGAAGACAAACAGACTCAAGAAATTGAACTGAGGAAATTGAGAAAGTCTTCAGTCAAAGTCTTCAAACACAGATATGAACAAGCACACAACACAATTATGAGGAAATGAAAGAGTTGAGGAAATAGAACCAGTAAGCTTGGTGAAGACAATGATTTGGTAGACCAGTTCCAACTGTTGTCTCAGTTGTACGTCTGGTTGGAGCGGCTAGGTATTTAAACCTGAGGACACACAGTCTCGGACACACAGTCCTCACCGTATTATCCTCGAGCTAAGGTCACACAGACCTCACCCAATCAATCGTGGTAAGTCTTCAGGTGACTTCCAAACCTTCACAGACTCGGTCACTCGGCGATCCACAATTCCTCTTGGATGCTCTAGACCATGACGCCTAACCGTCTGGAAGAAGCACAGTCTTCAAAGGTAACAAGCGTCGGATCCACGCAGGATCAATCTCTTCAGTGATGCTCAATCACTTTGGGTTTGTAGGTGTTTGGGTTTGGGTTTTCCTCACTCGATGAATTTCGCTCAAAGTCCTCGGAGGATGGGATGCTCTCAAATGACAGGTGTTAGTTTCTCTGCGAGCAGCCAACCAGCTAGTGGTTGTAGGGGCGGCTATTTATAGCCTAGGGAGCAGCCCGACATGATAAGACATAAATGCCCTTCAATAATATGACCGTTAGGTGGGTAGATATTTTGGGACAGCTGGCACAAGGCACAACAACGGTCGGAAATTTGAGTATCAAATTCCTCAGGGCTATCATGTTCCTCACTGTGTAGGCAATCCGCACTGGCGAATTCCTAACTCCTCAGTCAGAACAAATTCCTCAGAGACCAGAAGAACTTCGTCTCTGTCACTGAAGAATATGACTGATCTGTATGAGACTTCCAATGGCTTCACTCGAAAGGATTGGTATAGGTGTAGGATTTTGAGTTGAGCATCACATGGAAATTTTCCTTAGTATTTCCTCGACCCCCTATAACAGTACGGTGTTTCCTATGACTCAAGAAAGAGAAAATGAAACTACGAAAACAAAAGTCTTCACGCTTCATGTTCCTCGAATGAATACCTAGTCTTCAAGGTCACACCAATTTCTTCATTTTCAAAGTCTTCAGAAAGTCTTCAGAAATTCAAAGTCTTCAGTCACAGACCTTCATTTTTAGGGGTCGACTTTCTCTGTAAATATCAAACTCCTCATAGACTTATAGACCTGTGTACACTCATAAACACATTAGTCCCTTAACCTATAAGTCTTCAATACACCAAAATCACTAAGGGGCACTAGATGTACTTACACCTACCGTAATGTTTTCGACCTCAAAACAAACATAGTACTGCGTTGTTTTTGGGCCATGATGAGAAATCAAGTGCTGCTTTCTATAGGTTGGCCCGCCCAGCAAATAGCCTGTTGGTCCACCACGGACTGGGAGGCTGAAAATACAAGTTGTATGGTGCAGAGGCAAGTAAAAAAACGCCATCGAGAGCCATCCACTAAAGAAAAAAAATCGCGTTTGATGTGCTTCTTCAGTCGCGCCGCCGGCCCCTCTTTAATCCAGTACGCTCCATTCCCCAACCAGCAGCAGGGGACGGAAGTTTATTTCCCCCTCGTGCTGCCGGGGGATTGAAGAACCGCAGCATCGAATCCAACACTGGCGATGGCTGCTTGTCCAAGTGATTTTCAGATAAGAAACTGCATGTTTCAGAGGCAGAGCATTTAAATCAACACGCACTTTTCAAACATGGATAACAGAATGTTGGAAATTTTATTCATGATAAAAATGGAACTATCAACAAGTTAACATCATGCTGATCAACATTCATGTATATCACATCTTCATATGATGCAAAGTCAAAAAGATATGCTATTTTCAAAATGGCAAGAGAATGTTGAGTGTGCGAAAAACTGGGTAAACTAGGGATGAAATTTTGGCAAGTGTTAGATATTTTTTAACTGCACCAGTTGGAATAGAACCTGGGCAGTATAGCTTTTGGGTGACAGGGCTGCAGCCACCGGGCTAGTGCGGTATGTTCGAAAGAATGAAAGCATCTTCACCGGCTCCAGTTCTTTCCCGTCCGTGTGCGCTCGCCATGGCGCCGCCGTATGCTGTTGTCAACATGCTCATGAAATTAGAGGAATCCGGAGAAGACTATACGCCGAGAGGCTGACAGTGGGGACCCACCAGGTCCAAGCCATACGCAAGCAAGTGGCGCATTGGAAAAAAGCTTCCTCCTAATTGTATACTGACGTTGGGGTCCACGGGTTTGTCAACCTAATCAATAAACGAAATAAATTTCCAACGATGACTGTCATTGCGGAGCTTTCTTTTCTAGGGGTATCGGGGATCTTTTTTTGTTGCAAGAAAGGGGTATCGGGGATCTAACTGGTATCATTTTTTTCAGAGGGCGAACAAGTATCAGCTAGGCCTAGGTTTTGATTTTTAACATACGTAGCCCACGACAAACTGAGACAGTGGTTTCAACTTATTTTTTGAGGTCCATCATGTATGTACTAGCCTATGGGCCTCCCAGCGTAGGTTTTACTTTTTCTTAAACATCTGCAACCCATTGTATTTTTTTTAATAAAATGCAGATCTCTGTTCTATTTATCTTTATATAACAATAATAATGAAGTGTCCAAATTATGTTTTCCCTTCTAACCACATTATATATATTTATATTATTATTATCGTATATTTAATAGAAACTTGTATATACATTATAAAAACATCCCATGTCTTATTAACTTATAAAAGTAAATGTTTAACAGAAGTTGGCAAGGAAAATCCTGGTTGGTTTTGACTCACAGGCAAGGAAAATCCTGGTGATTGCGTACAGAAGTTTGCAAAGATTTTAAGGACCAATGTAATAATAACGCGATCATTTTTCTTTTGAGAAATAACTCGCTAATTTCTTAATTTATATATAATAAAATGTGTAGCTCAGGTTTATTTTTTGATATTAATTGCTCGTCTAACCTAACATTAAATATATAACAAGCCCAGCTAATTCATGTATTTCAAGAAAGTGCGAATGGGTTGGGATTTCTTAGAAAATATTGAATGGGCCGCATTGACGCGCAATTATTTGTTCACCCAGCCCAACAAACGGACTTTAAATTCTAGAAAACATAAGTTAAATATATGCCATATTTTTGCAGGCTAACATGTGGGCCAATAGGTCGAAGACTACGCAAGGCGTTGTCAACTTAGTCAACAAATGATTCTGACATCCACAGCCATTGGATTTATATCCAACGGATGGCATGCACCTTCAATCTCTCCTCTTCTTCCTCTAACGTCGCCGAGACTGCCTCGCCGAGACCGCCTGCTTCGGCCTCCGGTGGCTAGCGGCTCTGCTTAGCACGCATCGCTACGAAGCGCTACCCCACCGCCGGCTAGGCTATCCCTCCACCCCTCCACACCTCCTATTATTCTCCATCGACTGCAGCCCCACGCCACACCAGAACCAGTTATAACCCTTGTACTCCTCTCAATCTGCGACTCCACTGCCGTGTCTTCCCATCTTCGGGTCATTCCCGTCCGGGGCCCCACCGTCGTCCACTGCCTAGCTGTGCTCGACGCGGCATGGTCAACAAAAGAGAGTCATCGGAAGAGGACTGTACATGGAGAGCCTGACAGCTGGGACCCACGAGGTCCATGGTCACATGCAAGGAAAGTTCCTCCTTATTATGCTGAAAAAAAATGTTTCCTCCGCCGATAGCTGGGACCCACCGGTTTTATCTTTGCACGGAAGGAAGTGCCTCCTTGTTATGCGAAAAAAAACTTATCCTCCAGATGACAGCAGGGACCCAGCAGATTTGGTGGCTAACTTGTGGGCCTACTAAGCTAACGCAAATACAGGGCTTTGTCAACTTAATCAACAAATGATTCTAGCAGCTGGACTGTTGGATTTAATCCAATAGGCGTGGTTCTTCTTCAACCTCTGTTCTTGCTCATATCTCCCGTGGGTGGCAGTGCTGCCGCGCACCCGAACCAGTCAAGTTTCCCACTCCTCTCCATCTATGACTCCATTGCCGCGTCTTCCCCATCTCTGGGTCGTTCAGTCTGGGGCCTCGCTGTTGTCCACTGGCCTTGGTGCTCTCGGCACGGTGTGGTCAACATGGTCAACAAACGAGAGTCGTCGAAAGATGATTGTACGTGAGAGGTTGACTGTCGGTGCAACGAACCCTGGGTTTGTTGCCCAAACTATGTACAGGCATGGGATCAAGATTGAAGCACCAGCCCAAGTCAGAGTACAAGGGACTAAGAGATTCGAAGGTTCAACTTGCAGATCAGAGATACCAAGATCAAACCAAAAAAGCAAGATGCCATCAGAGGAAAGGCCTCCCATGCCGGGCAGGCGAGCCCGGCAAAGGGTGAGGCCACAATCAGAAGCAGACAACCAAGGCCTCCCGGCAGGGCCTGCCGGGGCTCACGAAGACGAGACCACCTCACCAACCACGACCCACGTCCTCGATCAGTGCGGTGTCAAGCCGCAGAGTGACTAAGTGGCGGCCATTCGCCCCATGGCAGCCTCTCCCTATAGGAAAAACCCACAGATGACACCTGTCCCACGACGTGTCAAGCGAGCAGGCGTGGAGCTGGCGAGATTGCCCGGCAAGCCTTGCCGGGCAACCAACGATGTGACGTTGAGAGGTGCATTTAATGTGCTCTGTCAGCCCACAGAGTTAGGTATGATAGCACCGTTTGCTATCTTATTAGTGCATAATGACTACTTTGCCATTGTGGTAACCCTTTGATCTATAAAAGGAGGCCCGTGGCAGCCGTAGAAAGGGTTAGAAGGTTGGATAACTCACACCCCATACGCGTGTAGCCACTACCGCCCCGAGGCAACCCCTGCCGGGCAAGTTTACTACGCTCTACCACCATCAATCCACCCATGCGGGAGTAGGGTTTTACGCCTCACGGCGGCCCGAACCTGGGGAAAATTGCTCGCGTGATCTCTGTCGTGCTGCCCCACGCTCGTCTGCTCTTTGTGCAATGCGACGCCCCCCTGCCGAACCAGCAAGGGGCCTTCTGGTCCCATAGGTGGCCATGGTTTCCCGCGACATCTTTGGCGCGCCAGGTAGGGGGATCGCTTGCGCGAACCTGAAGGCATGTGCAGCGCGTCATCTTCATCACCATCTTCATCTTTGACGGCACCATCGACCATGGGGCCCAAGAAGAAACCCGGTACTTCGGCTCACCCATCCACCTCGAAGGCTCCGCCGCCCGCGGCCTCTAACGTTGCGGGGGTGCGGACACACACGAGGATGCGGACGCTGCTGGGGATATGATCGGAGCAGGCGACACCGTTACCACTTCCCCTGCGGCCGACGCCAGGGCAAGAGGCATCGGAGGAGAGTAGCGTCAGCAATACCCCGACGGCTATGCTCCACAAGGTACGGGCGAAGGGGTTACTCCATCTGCGCCCCTCTCCCCCACCGACGGGCACAACCGCAACAACGACGCACAGACCGGGGTGATTCGCCGCCCTCCGGCCGCTCCCACCATGGGTGCGGTCACAGCGAGTGCACCTCCCCAGAACGGGTCGACCAAACCGCTGCGCCCGACGGAGCCGCTGGACCTCGGGCGCCTTCACCGCACCACATCCAAGTGGTCGCCCTGTAGCAGCAACGGGGGCATAGTGCTGTCGCCGCTGGCACCACCAGGAGCCGAGCGAAGGTGCGATCGACTTCATCATCACCCATGCCGAGTATAGCTTCGGAGGCCATGGCGCGGGCTCAACTTCTACTGAGGTTTCCGCCAGTGGCTGAGCAGATGGACGAATGGCGTGCCACCATCCAAAGTCTGCTCGGTTTCGCCAAAGCTGGGGGCTCACGGCGAGCTGGCGCGGCACGGCCTCCCCAAGCGATAGGAACGGCTCATGCTGAAGGGGCCATCCCCATGGTGCAGTCCCCGCCACGGCAGCCAGCGTGAGCGCAATAGAATCAAGCCCCCGACGACGTCTCGATGGCCTTTTCTGACCCTCAAGCACGTCTAGGCCAACGATGAGCCCCGAAGGATAGGCGGAGAGGAGACACGCGCGTCGTTGTCGAGCAACGCTGCGACGACCTCTGCCGGACCGATGGGTGCGATGGTCCCTACGTTGACGAGCCCATGCTCGTTATTGACGGGTGCCTACCTTTTGAGGTTGGCTGCCCTGCCTTTACTTGTAAGCTGTGGCAAGTTCGTTAGCCGTCCATTCGCACCTCAAGCCAGAGATACCGGAGATGTACGATGGGAGGCTGAACCCGGGAGAGTTCCTGAGAATTTACACCATCGCTGTTCAGGCTACCGGGGGAAGAGATGAGAAGGTTTTTTCCAACTACTTCCCTTTGGCCCTCAAGTCCAATGTGAGGTATTGGCTGATGCACCTACCAGAGAACTCCATTTCGTCATGGGCTGACCTGTGCCATGAATTCATTGGCGCCTTCACTGGCGGTCATCAAGAACCCAGCAGGCCTAGCGACGTGCAGCTTCTCCAGCAGAAGGAAGGAGAAACCCTCTATAAGTATTTACAGAGATTCAGCAAAGTTCATAGAAACATACCAAATATCCATCCGGCAGCCATAATAGCTGCCTTCCAGTCCAATGTGCGCAACCGCCAGATCCGTTCCAAGATTAACATGCGGTTGCCCAAGACTGTGATGGAGCTCTACACATTGGTGGATAAGTGTGCTTGGATGGAGGAGGGAAGAAGGTTTCCCGGAGAGCAAGATTGCACCAATGTTGATTCAGACAATGATGATGAATCAACCAGTCAGAAGAAGAGCAATAAACGCAGTAAGAAGCGGAGGGATAAGGCAGTGATGACTGTTGAAGGATCGGGTACGCCTAGTACCGGCAAGAAGGCCAAAGTTGAGGCCCCCGGCAAGGAAGCTACCGAGAAAGCCGGGAAAGGCGATGGGCCATACTGCAAGATTCATCGGACCAAGGGCCACGACCTTCAAGAGTGTTATCAGGTTGAGCAGCTTGTTAAAAGACAGAGATCAGAGTATGAGAAGCGTGACAAGGAAAAAGGTCAGAATGTTGCTGGCGCTAAGGGTCGAGGCGATGAAGTAAATCGCCCTGGCAAACCCTTTCGGAATGAAGGAAAGCCCGCTAGAGGTCGAGAGAAGGAAGCTTGTGATGGTGAGAGTGATGGAGGGGATGAAGAGGAAACCAGTGAGCAAGAGTTTCAGAAGTCCACTGACGCCCTGAGCATTGACGGGGGTGCATATCTGCACACCTCTCACCGCCAACTCAAGCGGTGGGTGCGAGAAGTCAATGTCGTGGAACCAGCGCCAGAAGCCTGGAAGCTGCTCAAGTGGTCCCGTACGCCCATCATCTTTGACAAGGAGGGTCACCCTAGCCGTACAACTGCAGTAGGGTGTTTGCCATTGTTGGTCTCCCCAACAATTCACAACGTCAAGGTCACAAAGATGCTGGTGGACGGCGGGGCTGGGTTGAATCTGATTTCCCCAACAATTATTGGCAAGCTTTAGATAGCAGAGGAAGAGCTAGAGGTTACCGACACGTTTCAAGGACTTAATCCCGGCAGGAGCCATCCTAAGGGAAAGATCATGTTGTCGGTAACATTTGGGGAGAACTAAACTACCAGACTGAGAGGATTGTGTTTGATGTGGTCGATCTCCCCCTACCATACAATGGGATTCTTGGACGCCCGGCCTTGGCTAAATTCATGGCGGCATCCCACTATGGCTACAACACCTTGAAGATGCCTGGGCCACTGGGATTCATCACCATCCCGTCAGATGAGCAGGATGCAATCATTTGTGTGGACAAGATGTACGGGATGCGGTCGCGGCAGACGCAGCGGCAGCAGCAGCTCCCGCTAAGGAAAGCAACGGAAAAAAGAGAGATTGTAGGGACTCCGGCAAAGAGTCCAGGAAGCGTGCCCACACTGAGTGCACGGTGAGGGAGTCCTGGATTAAGGGGTCCTCGTGCGTCCGGCCTATGTGACGTGGGCTGGACTAATGGGCCATGAAGATACAAGATAGAAGACTTCCTCCCGTGTTCGGATGGGACTCGCCTTGGCGTGGAAGGCAAGCTTGGAGTTCGGATATGAAGATTCATTCCTCTGTAAACCGACTCTGTACAACCCTAGGCCCCTCCGGTGTCTACATAAACCGGAGGGTTTAGTCCATAGAGGCAATCATAATCATACATGCTAGACATCTAGGGTTTAGCCATTATGATCTCGTGGTAGATCAACTCTTGTAATCCTCATATTCATCAAGATCAATCAAGAAGGAAGTAGGGTATTACCTCCATCAAGAGGGCCCGAACCTGGGTAAACATCGTGTCCCCCGTCTCCTGTTACCATCGACCTTAGACGCACAGTTTGGGACCCCTACCCAAGATCCGCCAGTTTTGACACCGACATTGGAGCTTTCACTGAGAGTTCCCTTGTATCGTTGTCAGAAGGTTCGATGGCCCCATCAGTCATCTATAACAATGTCGCCCTGGGAGAGGTTTTTCTCCTAGGCCAGATCTTCGTATTCGGCGGTTTCGCACACCCGGCCAATTCGCTTTGCCATCTAGAGCAGATCGACAGCTACGCCCCAGGTCACCAGATTAGTTTTGGAAATCTGGACTATGTCGCTGATATCCGAGGAAACTTGATCTTCCAACAACTCCAACCTCCGCTCTGGCTTTAGATCCGGAGCGCGTCGCCAGGTCCGAAGACGGGATTCCTGAGCCCGCCAGACTATCTGCGGCCACTAAGCCCAGTACGGGAGAGCCGGAGGAAGTAGTGTCGCTGGCAACCATCATGAAGCCAGACTCTTCTCCGGACACTGGCTCCAAACCCTCAGAGTCAGCATCGTGTGAGCTCGGCCAAGGAGTTTCCTTCTCGCCGTACTCCACGGATTCTCTTCTCCCTAGCCAAACCTCGAAAGCAATTCGGCCTCCGTCTCAGTCCCGACCAAATGGCGGCGTACGTACCATGCGTACATAACTAAGCACTCAAAATACCATGGGCAAAGACGGAGGCACAACTCGATTGTGGTCCATAATACGGTTCGACCTCCCCCGGACACACATACTTTTCCTTTTGTTTTTTATCCTTTTTTGGTTTCTTTTCCACAGGCCCCTCACGACGGCCTGATCATCGATCCTTTCGAAGGATGGATATACCAAGGCGGCAAGCAGCATAGATGTATGAGGGAATCTCTAGGTGGTCTTCTTGACGACCACTCTACCTGTTTTCAGGACCCGCACGCAGCTCGCCCTTGGTCTCAGACTGTTAAATAGCCCTGTTGCTTATCGCATTATTTGTACAATATGCTTTGACGTATCAATCAATCATTTATAATAAAAACAGTTTGCGGCCCAACTTATGTGGCACTGGCTTACTACTTCACTACTCTTATCGATTGCACCCGTACACTTTGGTATGCTTTCTTTCGCCAGGGGCTTCATTGTGCTCCATACTACGGCAACAAAGTCTGAACACTTTTTATAGTAAAGTTTGGCACCCTGAATTTAGCATTATATGCATCGGCTCTGAATCATGTCTTTGGTCAATAGTTGGGTTGCCCGGCTCCTGTGCTTGCTACCTTACATTCCGTCCTATTGGCTAGGGTAGTAAAGGGAGAACTACTAGGATTGTGTTTCTGGTTTATCCGAGTAAACACCTCAGTAGAGAAAGCCGAAAATTGACTGTCATGATGCGGCGAGAGCTGGTCAGCTATTCGGAGGTTAAAATCTCTTGCGATTTTTTCCCGCATTATGCGACGGATCGGCCTCCACCCAATCACATGTCTACAACACCCTAGTCCGGATTAACAAATACCAACTAGGGGCTGCGCCTATATTTCTATTGTCACACTCCTATGGCTAAGTGAGGGTGATAAGGCCACATAGTCCGATTGCCTGGTTCGCTGCGCTAAACACCTCCTTCAAGGACCAAACTCTTGGATCAAGAGTGTTTAGGTTTCAACCCGAACACCCCCGTACTACCTACATGTGGGCTGAAGCCGACGACTGGCCAACTCTCAGATTTAATAAAACGGCCGCACAGGAGGCAAAATTTTAAATAAAAAACAAGCATTATATTACATATCGGCTTTGTTTCATGATACAGGACGGGACACCATGAATTCCTTCATTCAAAGATAATGTATTTTGCACACTGGCTCTCTACAATGCGGGATCCCTTTAGGACATCATCAAAATACCGCTCGGGCGTGCGGTGTTCCTTGCCCGCGGGTGGTCCCTCGGTCGCGAGCTTGACGGCGTCCATCTTCGCGCACTGAACCTTCACACGGGCGAAGACCAGCCGCTTCACGAGCCCGAAGTAGCTGCTGGGTATGGCTTCAGAAGGCCATATACGGATTATCAAATCCTTCATGGCCAATTCGACCACCCTATGTAGCTCGGCCAGCTATTTTAGCTAATCGCTAAAGGGCACGGGATGCTCTGGCGCAAGTTATTGCGACCAGAACAGCTTCTCCGTTGAACTCCCCTTTTCGGCCCGGAAGAACTCTGCCGCATCAGCAACACTGCGCGGCAGATCCGCAAATGCTCCTGGAGAACTCCAAATCCGGGTCAGTAAGAGGTACCTTTTCTTCACATACTTGCTCTGCATAATAAAGGCCTTACCCGCCACTATTTTCTTGGCCTCCTGGATTTCCTAGAGGGTGCCCTGGGCTTCAAACCGGGCCTCTTGTGCGCTTTGGTGGGCCTTCGCAAGTTCGGACTCTTGGTCCGCAAACTTGCGCTCCAAGGACTCGCATTTCTTTACGGCGTCCTGGAGCTCCTGCTGGACCTCCCTGACCCTTGCCTCATGTTTTTCACGGGCGGCTTGTTCCTTTGCCACTCTCTCCTGGGCCTCAGCCAGCACGTTCTTGAGGGTCTCCACCTCGGTCGCAGCTCCTACGAAGTATCATGCTAACATGATCAACGCAAACAATTCATATCTTTTTAGATCGAAATAGGCCACTGCATACCTTGCTTGTCCTGTAGCTGTTTTCTCACATGACCGAGCTCTTCCTCGGTCCGCTCCAGACTCTGCTTCAGTTGAGAGACTTCGGCAGCATGGGAGGTCGCAGCTAGCATCGACGCTTGCTTATTCACATAGACATGTATGGTTAGTCTCCTGCGAAAATTATTTGATCCTCTGTCCGGCTTTTCTTTTCGAACACCGGACAGAGTCTCAGGGGCTACTGTCTATACTATGACTTTCTTTTTGCATAATTACGCTGCATACCTCAAAGCCTGTTAGAAGGCTGGTGCAGGCTTCGGTCAGTCCGCTCTTAGCGGATTGAACCCTTTCAACCACCATACCCATGAGGGCACGGTGTTCCTCAACAATGGAAGCACTTTGCAGTGCTTCCACTAGAGTATCTGGTTCCTCTGGATGGACAGAGGTCATCGGCGGAATAGATGCACCTCCTTCTTTTGAAGGGGGCTGCTTGCCTGATTACGGAGCCGTACGGGCCTTCGGAACAGTATTCGACTGGGGGCCGAATTGGATATGGCCCCCATCGCCAGTCTCCAGGGGGATTTGCTCCCCCATGTGTCCGACGACCGAGGTGTCATCCTCTGGTGCCATCGTGACGGCCTCCTGTGCCTCCCCCCAAGCTGGGAGGGTCCTTTGGGACAACACTTCAGCATCGTCAATAGTCTTGGGGGAGAAGGCCGGCGGAGGATACCCACTGTCCATCACCTAGGGATCCAGCGAATTCCCCAAAGATGAGGATTGATGGAGGTGGGAACAAGCCGGACTACAGTGCATGATTCAACATGTTAAAACTATGAAGTAAAGGAGCTGGATATATGAGTGCGTCAGTGCCTTTGAGTACTTACGATTCGGCCAGGGGCTTACCCCTGGGGCGCCACTCCGAGCTGCTACCAGTATCCAACGCGGAGTTGTCCGCGAGGGAGGCTCCCCTTCTTGGACGCCTCTGCCTCCAGATGCGTGGAGGCCGTCCTTTTATTCCTTCCCCCCTCAGGGGGAGAGTTGCTTTCCTCCTCCTCCTTGTCGTCCTCGGTGGGGGAGGAGTGGGTTTTGGCATCTTCGGACGTCACGTCCGAAGTGCCTTTACGGTGGAGGCCACTTCTGGTCTCCTTGACCTTCTTCTTGGCCTTCTTCTCCGGTGCCTGGTAGGGCGCCGTGACCAGCATCTTCGTCAAAAGTGGCATAGCTGGGTCTTCAGGCAGCGGAGCCGGACATTGGATCAGCTCCGCCCTCTTTGTCCAGCCCTGAAAATATAGATAAGGGAATCTTAGACATCTTCCTTGAAGGTACGGGTGAAGGATACACCTTGGAATACGAAAAACTTACCGGACTGGCGGGATGGGTCAGGTTGTACCTGTGACACCCCCGATTTGACCGTACACTAATCATGCACGCAAATGTGTACGATCAAGATCAGGGACTCACGGGAAGATATCACAACACAACTCTAAAACATAAATAAGTCATACAAGCATCATAATACAAGCCAGGGGCCTCGAGGGCTCGAATACAAGTGCTCGATCATAGACGAGTCAGCGGAAGCAACAATATCTGAGTACAGACATAAGTTAAACAAGATTGCCTTAAGAAGGCTAGCACAAAAGTAGCGACGATCGAAAAGGCAAGGCCTCCTGCCTGGGACCTCCTAACTACTCCTCGAAGCCGAACTCCATGTAGCATCATCCTCGGGATCTCTAGCTCCTGGACTCCAGCATCTGGTTGCGTCAATCAGGTATAGACAGGGGAAAAGAGGGAGAAAAGCAACCGTGAGTACTCATCCAAAGTACTCGCAAGCAAGGAGCTACACTACATATGCAATGGGTATATGTGTAAAGGGCCATATCACTGGGCTGAACTGCAGAAAGCCAGAATAAGAGGGGGATAGCTAATCCTGTCGAAGACTACGCTTCTGGCAGCCTCCATCTTGCAGCATGTAGAAGAGAGTAGATTGAAATCCTCCAAGTAGCATCGTATAGCATAATCCTACCCGGCGATCCCCTCCTCGTCGCCCTGTTAGAGAGCGATCACCGGGTTATATCTGGCACTTGGAAGGGTGTGTTTTATTAAGTATCCAGTTCTAGTTGTCATAAGGTCAAGGTAAAACTCCGGGTCGTCCTTTTACCGAGGGACACGGCTATTCGAATAGATAAACTTCCCTGCAGGGGTGCACCACATAACCCAACATGCTCGATCCCATTTGGCCGGACACACTTTTCTGGGTCATGCCCGGCCTCGTAAGATCAACACGTCACAGCCCCACCTAAGCACAACAGAGAGGTCAGCACGCCGGTCTAACCCTATGCGCGCAGGGGTCTGGGCCCATCGCCCTATGCACACCTGCACGTTGCGAACGCGGCCGCGAGCAGACCTAGCAACCCACACGATCACGGCGGTTACGTCAAAGCGGTCCAACACGGCGCGCGCCACTCAGTCGCTGACGTCACGAAGGCTTCGGCTGATACCACGACGCCGGGATACCCATAACTACTCCCGCGTAGATGGTTAGTGCGTATAGACCAAATGGCCAGACTCAGATCAAATACCAAGAACTCGTTAAGCGTGTTATGTATCCGCGAACGCCGACCAGGGCCAGGCCCACCTCTCTCCTAGGTGGTCTCAACCTGCCCTGTCGCTCCGCCATAAAGTAACAGTCGGGGGCCGTCAGGAACCCAGGCCCACCACTACCGGGATGGAGCCACCTGTCCTTTCAGCCCCCTCATCAGAATCACTTGCGGGTACTCCTCGAGCCGACCCGACTTTAGTCTCCACATGTGTCATGTATATAATGTATATAGTATATACCCGTGATCACCTCCCAAAGTGATCACGGCCCAGTAGTATAGCATGGCAGACGGACAAGAGTGTAGGGCCACTGATGGAACACTAGCATCCTATACTAAGCATTAGGATATCAGGTAAGGGTAACAACAGTAGAAGCAAGGGCAGGCTATGCATCAGTATAGGATTAACGGAAAACATTTTCATCCGAGTTACGGTTTAAAAGATATGAATTTTCAAAGATTATTTGAATTTCTGGAATTATTTGAATTTAGCAAAAAATGAATTATGACGTCAGCATGAGGTAACGCTGACGTCAGCAGGTCAACAGGTCGGCTAACCAGTCAAACCAGACAGGGGGTCCAGTGGGACCCACATGTCAGCCAGTGCTAATTAACAGAGTTTAAATTAAACTAATCTGAGGTTAAATAGTTACTGGGTCCCACATGTCAGTCTCTGATTAGTAACTAATTAGGTTTTAATTATTAAAACATTTTAATTAATTAATACAGGCGGCGGGGCCCACGTGTCAGTGGCACTGGGCTGCCTGGTCAGCAGTTGACTGGGTCAACCCAGTCAACTGGGACCCACGGGGCCCACTGGCAGTGGCTCTGGGGTGGCCCCAGGCCAGCCACATCGGCGGTCGGCGCCGGAGTGGCTCCGGCGACCAAATCAACGGCGGAGGTGCTCGGGACCTCGCCGGAATCGTGCTAGGGGCGGCTGTTTCGCGTGCGGTTGGCACCGTTCGAACACGCGCACGACGCCGTGTCGGATGGTGGTGGTGGCTCGCCCGGGGACGGACGGAATACCCATCGGCGGCGAGCATGGGCGGCGACGGCGTTCGGGGCCACGTCGGGAATGGGCTAGGGGGCACAAGAGGGCGAGAGGAAGGGCTCGCCGGGCTCCTGGGAACACCAGGAGCACGGCGGAGGGCTCGGACGGGGGCCATGGCAGCCGTGGCCACGGCGGTGACGCAGCAGGGCGGCGGGTGGGTGAGCGTGACGGGGGAGCGAGCTATGGGATGCGGTGAGCTAGTGAGGGGAGGAGGAGGAGGTGGAGCTCACTCTGAGAGCGTAGGGTCTCGGCAGCGGGCGCGGGGAGAACCGGTGGAGCAGGTCGACGGCGAGGTCGCGCGGTGGCCGTAGATGGGGAAGAGGAAAAATGCGACGGCGGTGGCGCTCCCGGTCCCGATCCAGTGTCGAGGAAGAAGAGGCGAACCACGACGGAGCTCCCGGACTTGTCGGAGTGGCGAACGATGGTCGGTGGCTGCGGGAACGACGGCGGCACGTCGGCGATGGCGCTCGGGTGAGGCGGGTGAGCGAGACAGAGGGAGGGGGAAGCGTGTGGATCTGGGAGGCGCAGAGGCGGGCGAGAGGGGGGGCAAGTGGGAGAGATGGGTGGAGGCCAAGGCGACGGGGCGGCCTTATCCCCTCCCGGCGTCGGCGCCGGCGAGGTGGTCGGGCGGGGACGGGCCCCTGTTGCTTCCCCGGTCGGGGGAACAGGGGGGAGGCGACCCAGGGAGGGGCTGTGGGCTGGTAGTTGGCCAGCTGGGCCAGGTGGGCCTGTGAGCTGGGCCGCCTGGTCCAGTGAGGGGGGGGTTCCTTTTCTTCTCTTTTCTTTCTTTATTTTTTTTGTTTGCAAAAATGTTTAGCACCTAAATGGTATTTATAAAATATGGGAGCTAGCTTATAAGTTGCAGTGCATCAGATCCTTGCACCAAAAACTAGTTTGGGTGAAATACTAATTCATATTGAATTTAGATTAATTAAAAGGTTATTAAATGTTGTTGCTCGCCAAAGTTTGAGGTTGTTAGGGTCACTTAACTAATCCATTTAAGTTTAGTTACAATTTTATAATTGCTTCAGAATTATTTGTCATTTAATGAACATTTTAGTTTTCAATTTTGACAACTTTTATTTTCCACTTTAAATTTAATTGAAGTTTGAGTTAGGAGTTTGAAAGGAAATGTGATTCCAATGTGATCAAGCCCTGCTTAGCAACATGATTAGCTTAATCACAGAGAGCTACTGTAGCATGATTCTCGGGGTGTTACAAATCTCCTCCACTACAAGAAATCTCGTCCCGAGATTTAGGAGCGGGAGCAAGGGGGAAGGGATTTGGTTACGAAATTCTAATGGGTCTTCTCGGTGTTGGTTGCTCTTCTCGAAGAGGTCTATCCACTACGTTGATGTCTTCATTTCTCTGCTTCAGGTCGTTATGATAAAGTTGTCGTCCTTTCTTCGGGAACTACATCGTACTTACGACAGAGTAAGGGGGTATTCTGGAAGAACGGACTTCTGCAGGGTTTACTATCTGGTCAATATCATCGGAGAAGGTGGCGGAAAGTATCTCTCGAACTAAACCTTAAGAAAAGCCGAGAGCAAGTAAGAAAGTACCATGAGAAGTTTCAAACGGGTAGGCAATCGTTCGAAGCCTGAAACAAAGTGTGAAGGGTTCAAAGCAATCGGAATAAGTATTATGTCTGATGCCAGTATAGATCAGTAGGACGGTGGTCCGTGAATTACATACGAGGCCACGCGCGATGAATAAATTTGGGAACAGGGGTGCACAGGAGAGTCAGGTTTTGATCCTGTAGAACTGTGGGTTATGGGCCCACCATGTGGGTTAAAAGTAGGAAGGGCGGTGACATCTTGCACGATCATGATAGCAAGGCATGTCAGAGGGTAGCCTGTCAGTTATATGTCAGCAACATCGTCGGTACCAAGGGCGAGGGACGAAGAGAACCATTTTCCTGCTTGTTGAAACGAGGCGGACCATTAGGCAAAGTTCTCGTCCATCGGTGGTTACTGAAATGTCACCAACAATAATAACAGGGTCTTACTCACAGAGTTGTACACCGAGGTGTTTACATAAGAAGGAGAATATTACTGCTTAGATCATATAGATCACCAGAAAGGTTAAACCAAACAATGGAAAGGAAAATATGATTATCAGATTAAACAGAAGAATGGAAAGGAAAATGTGTTTAAACACATAATTCAAGGGTATATCCTTCCCAAGGACAAGCTGAGCACGATATCCATGGCAGGATATAATGTAGAAAACTCTATAGGTACGGGAGAGAAATTTCATGACATTACCCATACAACGGTGTTTGGATAATTGAGCAGGAAACATTTAGCATTGGGCTTCAAATGTTCCTGTTGAAAATCGGAGTACCATAGACATGCTTCAAGATAGCATTGACATGGTCAACAGGTGAAGATCAGACTTTGGAAACAAAAAGGATCCATCAGGAACAACTTATAGAATAAGTCTTACAATTTCCTCATGGAAGAACAGCTAACCTTGCTAAAAGGGAAACTTATAACAATAGGTCCTCCCGCCAGGTGTGCTGGGTATCATCACCTTACCGGGTCATAAACAGGCCAATGTTATAACTCTTGGAAATATGTTCCAACCATCATATCTGACCGAGATTCAGATCTGATTGGTGTCAGGATAACTCAGACTTAGGAGGCCTGAGAAGAAAGGCGCAACACAAATTGTCGAAACGACATCGAAGATTCTCGGGAGATGAACTATGGATGCGAGTTCCAGACCTGGGTTCACCATTACATCAAGGAGAGGTGAGGAGGTGACTGATTGACTCAGCGACAATCCATTGAGATTTCCAAAAAATGGATTTCCACCACTATGTGAACAAGGAAATAACATTAGCTAGATCGAATGACTTAATGATGTATGCTCGAGGAAAACATACACAGTTAAACATTGGTTGAAATGTGCACCCAAAATATGGGCTAGGTAGCACGATCAATGTTCGAATGATGATTGATTAAGCCATAGACGTAGAATGCAACTATGGACCAATAACTTCAAAGCAATAGGGTTGCTGGAGGTTTAGAAGTTATACATCACAGACCATTTGTCGGTATTTTGTTTAGAAACAACACGGGGACCAAGGAATGAACGGATATGGCAAAAGGTATCACCTGCATCAAGAATTCTTAAGAGGTGGTGAAATTCTCACGGCATTCTTGATATAAAATTTGGTAATACTCCAAAGTAAAGAGGAACAAATGTTGGATGGCAAGGATCTCAAGGTATAACACAAAACACGAACAAGTTTGTGTTGAAAGGAAGGCAATAAAATGGTCGATGATAAAACAAATCATCGAGGGCAAGGATGGTATTTCTCATCCAGAATTCGATAGATATCTTGGAAGAGCTCAGAATGTTGATGATGTTCACGACACATTTGTAGCGAGAATTTATGAAGAGGTAATCGATCGGCGATGACATCAAGTCAAGGGAATGATAAAGCGAAAAGTTATTGGAACCAGGGGTACGACACAAACTTGAAATCAAGCTTGTTGTTCAAGGCGAACTAATATGATGAGGAAGATCGATGTAAGCTTAGCTCATCGTCAAAAATTGTGCTTCGGGAAGAAGGACCATGTAGCACAGTTATAATTTAGCACGATAATGATATAGCCGATAAGGCTAGGAATGACTTGAAGGTTTATTAAACTCGTAAGCAACAAGAATTACTTAGAGTTATTGAATCGGAGTGTGGAATCGATTCAATTATCGGTGTTCTCGAGTGACTAATAACTCAGAGCCCGTGGAAAATTGGAATCAGTGAGAATGTAGCACTTGATGAAGAACTCATAAGAAGTTATGCAGTTCCATGATAATCTTGAGATACCAGGGGGTAATACTCGATGACAGATCAAGGTAGAGGTTGGACTAGGGTATTGCTCTGCAGAAGACAAGTGCTCAAACTTGCACGAGAAACGGAATCAAGGAGAAACATGGTCGGAACCACGTCCACGGATACCAGATGAACTTATTACAAGGGGTAATTATTATAGAGAAGCTTCCATGATAGATCTACATCGTGTCCATGGGCATGAACACAAAGGTTCCAGTCGACTCCCACTTCTTCAATGCATAACCTTCCATTCGCCTCTCTTATTTCGATAATGACATTAGTTGTCGAAAGTTTTACCTGGTGCAATACGAGATAAGTATGTCTCGCGAAATCTTCGGGTTCGCACAGATTAAGGAAGGCATAGGTTCAACCCATCGGGGCATCGTAGAAAGATATACTACAAACTTCAGGAGTAAATAACACAAGCTCAAAAGTAGAGCATGGTTGAAAAAGCAGAGGATACAATTTACTAAAGGCATTATGTAGCCGAGGAAAGCTCACAGGTTATTCAATATGAAGGACACTGTCGGATAAAATCCAACAAAGGAACCGATGGTCCACAAGGGATCTGATGTGAGCATCGGTACTCAACCAGAGGAAGAAGAATGCAAGGAGATCTGATTATAGAAACAACTGACTAACTCAAAGTTCAAATGCAAAGAATTATGATTTCCAAATCAGGGGGTCAGAAGCAACGCTCTGATCAAGGATGGATAAGTTGAGTAGGCTTAGGGGTACAATCGATGGCAATTTGATAGGTCGAGATCCAGCTCACGTTTAAAATGACGTCTGAGCCGGAAGAATGAATTCTAGGATATGATTGAGGATTGCGAGCATTCGCAACAAATTGAATCAACGGACTCAAAATGATAATGACAAGAGATGCCAATAAGATTACGAGACTTATGGGATTAACCATAATGCAAGCAAACAAGAATTTCAAGAGCAAAAGGCTCCTGAGGATTTTCGGAAGATCGAATAGTATTTTGAAGACTTTTGTGAAATACCTGAATCAACTGGGGATGAGCGGATACTCGGTAAGTGCGAGGATTATCCGTAGGGGTATTCAGGTGTCAAAGAACAGCAAGGCAGTAAGCTCAAAGGATTCTCGGAACAACAGAGAGAATTTCGGGGTATCTTGTAATAACAAGATCAATTGGGAAACATTGTATGAATGGCGAGTATACGTGGTTATCATAGGAGTTTATCGATGAAAGGGAATTGCAAAAGCGATGAACACAAGTTCTCGGGTTATCAGCGGAGAGTATCTTCAGGGTCTTCACGTGCAGCAGACGATCATCAGTAATAAGGGCTCTCCGGGTGAAAGTGATAACGAGATCCTAATGTTAGATTTAGCAAAATTCATTTAACCCGAATAGAAAGAGATCAGAGTCCCAGAGTATAGACAAGGAGTAAAAGATCCTAATACCACCCAATGGCGACGTGGGCTCGTAAGCCACACAACCATGTTAGTAAAAGTTTTTCAATGACTAGACTCGACTTCGGCCAAGGAGTGTGGAAAGGGGATTCCTACAGGCAGTTGGCTCTGATACCAACTTGTGACGCCCCCGATTTGACCGTACACTAATCATGCACGCAAATGTGTACGATCAAGATCAGGGACTCACGGGAAGATATCACAACACAACTCTAAAACATAAATAAGTCATACAAGCATCATAATACAAGCCAGGGGCCTCGAGGGCTCGAATACAAGTGCTCGATCATAGACGAGTCAGCGGAAGCAACAATATCTGAGTACAGACATAAGTTAAACAAGTTTGCCTTAAGAAGGCTAGCACAAAAGTAGCGAACGATCGAAAAGGCAAGGCCTCCTGCCTGGGACCTCCTAACTACTCCTCGAAGCCGAACTCCATGTAGAATCATCCTCGGGATCTCTAGCTCCTGGACTCCAGCATCTGGTTGCGACAATCAGGTATAGAAAGGGGAAAAGAGGGAGAAAAGCAACCGTGAGTACTCATCCAAAGTACTCGCAAGCAAGGAGCTACACTACATATGCATGGGTATATGTGTAAAGGGCCATATCAGTGGACTGAACTGCAGAATGCCAGAATAAAAGGGGGATAGCTAGTCCTGTCGAAGACTACGCTTCTGGACATCTCCATCTTGCAGCATGTAGAAGAGAGTAGATTGAAGTCCTCCAAGTAGCATCGCATAGCATAATCCTACCCGGCGATCCCCTCCTCGTCGCCCTGTTAGAGAGCGATCACCGGGTTGTATCTGGCACTTGGAAGGGTGTATTTTATTCAGTATCCGGTTCTAGTTGTCATAAGGTCAAGGTACAACTCCGGGTCGTCCTTTTACCGAGGGACACGGCTATTCGAATAGATAAACTTCCCTGCAGGGGTGCACCACATAACCCAACACGCTCGATCCCATTTGGCCGGACACACTTTTCTGGGTCATGCCCGGCCTCGTAAGATCAACGCGTCGCAGCCCCACCTAAGCACAACAGAGCGGTCAGCACGCCGGTCTAATCCTAAGCGCGCAGGGGTCTGGGCCCATCGCCCTATGCACACCTGCACGTTGCGAACGCGGCCGCGAGCAGACCTAGCAACCCACACGATCACGGCGGTTACGTCAAAGCGGTCCAACACGGCGCGCGCCACTCAGTCGCTGACGTCACGAAGGCTTCGGCTGATACCACGACGCCGGGATACCCATAACTACTCCCGCGTAGATGGCTAGTGCGTATAGACCAAATGTCCAGACTCAGATCAAATACCAAGAACTCGTTAAGCGTGTTATGTATCCGCGAACGCCGACCAGGGCCAGGCCCACCCCTCTCCTAGGTGGTCTCAACCTGCCCTGTCGCTCCGCCATAAAGTAACAGTCGGGGGCCGTCAGGAACCCAGGCCCACCTCTACCGGGATGGAGCCACCTGTCCTTTCAGCCCCCTCATCAGAATCACTTGCGGGTACTCAACGAGCCGACCCGACTTTAGTCACCACATGTGTCATGTATATAATGTATATAGTATATACCCGTGATCACCTCCCGAAGTGATCACGGCCCAGTAGTATAGCATGGCAGACGGACAAGAGTGTAGGGCCACTGATGGAACACTAGCATCCTATACTAAGCATGTAGGATTGCAGGTAAGGTAACAACTGTAGCAGCAATGACAGGCTATGCATCAGGATAGGATTAACGGAAAGCAGTAACATGCTACACTACTCTAATGCAAGCAGTATAGAGAAGAATAGGCGATATCTGGTGATCAAGGGGGGGGGCTTGCCTGGTTGCTCTGGCAAGAAGGAGGGGTCGTCAACTCCGTAGTCGAACTGGGCAGCAGCAGTGTCGGTCTCGTAGTCTACCGGAGAGAAGAGGGGGAAGAAACAGTAAATACAATGCAAACATAAACATGACGATGCGTGACATGACAATGAGCAGTGCTAGGTGTGTCCTAACGCGACAGTAGGTGGTACCGGCGAAGGGGGGGAACATCCGGGAAGTATTCCCGATGTTTCGCGTTTTCGGACAGACGGACCGGAGGGGGAAAGTTGCGAGTTCGATAGGTTAGGGAGGTGGGGTGGACGAACGGACTGCGTATCCGGATTCGTCTCGTCGTTCTGAGCAACTTTCATGTAGAAAACATTTTCATCCGAGTTACGGTTTAAAAGATATGAATTTTCAAAGATTATTTGAATTTCTGGAATTATTTGAATTTAGCAAAAATGAATTATGACGTCAGCATGAGGTAACGCTGACGTCAGCAGGTCAACAGGTCGGCTGACCAGTCAAACCAGACAGGGGGGTCCAGTGGGACCCACATGTCAGCCAGTGCTAATTAACAGAGTTTAAATTAAACTAATCTCAGGTTAAATAGTTACTGGGTCCCACATGTCAGTCTTTGATTAGTAACTAATTAGGTTTTAATTATTAAAACATTTTAATTAATTAATACAGGCGGCGGGGCCCACGTGTCAGTGGCACTGGGCTGCCTGTTCAGCAGTTGACTGGGTCAACCCAGTCAACTAGGACCCACGGGGCCCACTGGCAGCGGCTCTGGGGTGGCCCCAGGCCAGCCACGTCGGCGGCCGGCGCCGGAGTGGCTCCGGCGACCAAATCAACGGCGGAGGCGCTCGGGACCTCGCCGGAATCGTGCTAGGGGCGGCCGTTTCGCGTGCGGTTGGCACCGTTCGAACACGCGCACGGCGCCGTGTCGGATGGTGGTGGTGGCTCGCCCGGGGACGGCCGGAATACCCATCGGCGGCGAGCATGGGCGGCGACGGCGTTCGGGGCCACGTCGGGAATGGGCTAGGGGGCACAAGAGGGCGAGAGGAAGGGCTCGCCGGGCTCCTGGGAACACCAGGAGCACGGCGGAGGGCTCGGACGGGGGCCATGGCAGCCGTGGCCACGGCGGTGACGCAGCAGGGCGGCGGGAGGGTGAGCGTGACGGGGGAGCGAGCTATGGGATGCGGTGAGCTAGTGAGGGGAGGAGGAGGAGGTGGAGCTCACTCTGAGAGCGTAGGGTCTCGGCAGCGGGCGCGGGGAGAACCGGTGGAGCAGGTCGACGGCGAGGTCGCGCGGTGGCCGTAGATGGGGAAGAGGAAAAATGCGACGGCGGTGGCGCTCCCGGTCCCGATCCAGTGTCGAGGAAGAAGAGGCGAACCACGACGGAGCTCCCGGACTTGTCGGAGTGGCGAACGATGGTCGGTGGCTGCGGGAACGACGGCGGCACGTCGGCGATGGCGCTCGGGTGAGGCGGGTGAGCGAGACAGAGGGGGGGAAGCGTGTGGATCTGGGAGGCGCAGAGGCGGGCGAGAGGGGGGGCAAGTGGGAGAGATGGGTGGAGGCCAAGGCGACGGGGCGGCCTTATCCCCTCCCGGCGTCGGCGCCGGCGAGGTGGTCGGGCGGGGACGGGCCCCTGTTGCTTCCCCAGTCGGGGGAACAGGGGGGGAGGCGACCCAGGGAGGGGCTGTGGGCTGGTAGTTGGCCAGCTGGGCCAGGTGGCCTGTGAGCTGGGCCGCCTGGTCCAGTGAGGGGGGGGGTTCCTTTTCTTTTCTTTTCTTTTCTTTATTTTTTTTGTTTGCAAAAATATTTAGCACCTAAATGGTATTTATAAAATATGGGAGCTAGCTTATAAGTTGCAGTGCATCAGATCCTTGCACCAAAAACTAGTTTGGGTGAAATACTAATTCATATTGAATTTAGATTAATTAAAAGGTTATTAAATGTTGTTGCTCGCCAAAGTTTGAGGTTGTTAGGGTCACTTAACTAATCCATTTAAGTTTAGTTACAATTTTATAATTGCTTCAGAATTATTTGTCATTTAATGAACATTTTAGTTTTTCAATTTTGACAACTTTTATTTTCCACTTTAATTTTAATTGAAGTTTGAGTTAGGAGTTTGAAAGGAAATTTGATTCCAATGTGATCAAGCCCTGCTTAGCAACATGATTAGCTTAATCACAGAGAGCTACTGTAGCATGATTCTCGGGGTGTTACAGTACCCACGGTCCTCGGTCGTCTCCGGCCACGTCTCGTTGGCCTTAAAAAGCACCTTCCAGATGTCTTCATGTGTAGTGCCGAAGAACTATTGCAAGGTCTGGTGCTCGGCCGGATCGAACTCCCACAAATGGCAAGTCCGGCTTTGGCATGGAAGGATCCGGCGAAAAAGCATCACCTGGATCACATTGACAAGCTTGATGTTCTTGTCTACTATGCTCTTGATGCACGTCTGAAGCACTGTCAGCTCGTCCGACGAAGCCCAGTCCAGGCCCTTCTCTAGCCAGGAGGTGAGCCGCATCGAGGCCCCGGAGTTAAATTCGGGAGCCACGGCCCGGGTGGCATCACAAGGCTCTGTGACATAGAACCACTGCTGTTGCCACCCTTTGACGGGCTCCACAAAGGTACCTTTGCGCCATGAGATGGTGGGCATCTTGCTCACCATAGCGCCTCCGCACTCTGCATGTTGACCACCCACCACCTTCGGCTTCACATTGAAGATTTTTAACCACAATCCGAAGTGGGGTGGGATGCGAAGGAAGGCCTCGCACATGACAATGAATGCCGAGATGTTGAGGAAGGAGTTTGGGGCCAGATAATGGAAATCTAGCCCGTAGTAGAACATGAGTCCACGGACGAATGGGTGGAGAGGAAATGCCAACCCGCGGACGAAGTGGGGGATGAATACCACCCTCTCATGGGGCTCCGGGGTGGGGATGATCTGCCTCTTTGCTGGAATCCGGTGGGCGATTTCCTCGGCAAAGTACCCAGCCTCTCGGAGCTTCATGATGTCCTTCTCCTTGACGGAGGAGGCCATCCACTTGCCCTGCGCTCCAGATCCAGACATGGTCGGAGTGTTTTTTTAGGTGAAAAGGATGGAAGCTTGGGCGCTGGAGCTCGAGAATGGGTGGGCAGAGACAAATAAGGCGTGGGTGAAAGGGTGAACCCTTATCCCTTTATAAAGCCATCGAATATCAAGCGCCTCCCCACTCGCCTTAAAACTCGCCTATTCCCCAAGGGTCGTGCAGACGACGCGGTTGGATTACCCACGCCCGTATTGATGAGAATCGTGCAATAAGGGGACATGATCTCTGCTTTGACAAGACCACGCCCGTATTGATGAGAATAGCAAGGCACGGGTTGAGATGGAGGGAGTTGTCGGAGCACAACGAGACAAAGATATATCTTAAATATTTCGGGCTAACAAGGCGCGGGTTGAAATTTCCTGACAAGCCTAACGTGTACTGTACCAAATCAATGCACACTACAAATGTCATTCAAAACTTTGAATTCATGTTATGTTCAATTAAAATATTTCGCTACATGTATAATGCATGCAACCTACTACTCAAATGAACGTTTTAGTGCATTCCAAACGTATATACTACCGCTTCAATATGAACTAAATTTGAATTCATTTCTCTACTTGAATAAGATCTACAGTAATGATTGTTGTGAAGTCAAAGCATTTGAATTCGTTTCTCTATTTTAATAAGATCTACAATCATCATTATTGTCAAGTTAAACCATTGTTTGTGTATTATCTTCACATCACACCACATGATTAGTCTCGAGTTACATATGAACTATGTGTACTATATGAACTCGAACTAGATTTTTTGAATCCACTTTATTTTGATTTCAAATCACATTACATTTCTACCTCTAGCTAGATCTTCATAATCTAAACCATGTCTCATATGTATAATGTGTTTATCACATTATGTATGGTGCCCCGCCCCCTACGCCTACAAGTATTTAGATGTGAGTTGCAAACACCACACATTACCACAAATTCAAATAAAATGTGAGAATGTTCGATATATAGTATTGTTTAGATTGTTCGATATTTAGTTGTAAGCTGCAAACGCCATACATTATCACAAATTCAAATAAAATGTGAGATTGTTTGATGTATAGTATGGTTTAGATTGTTCGGCATTTAGCTGTGAGTTGCAAACGCCATGCATTATCACATTATGGTATAACATGTGCACAACACGTGTATCACCGCTATATTCATGCATGCATTGTTTAAAACACTATGATCTCCTATTCAAATATATGAATCCGCTTTCATATCAAATTATGATCTTTGTTAGTCACTTACACCCACACAATCCTCTAACCTTTGTAGCTACCACTAACTTTCTCTCGTGCATGCTCACACCCTCCTCGCCCTCCCCCTCCCTCGGCATTCTATCCACCAGGCACATTCATTTTCTTCTTTAGGTCGTTCTCCCAGAGTCTCCACAACTCCTTTCCGACACACACCGATCGATAAACCTCTCCAGCGATGCCTGCCTACAACATACACACACACCTTCAGTCTCCTGCTTTATGTGTCCTTGCCTCGTGTCTCTCATATGGCCAGACACACGTGTAAACTCTCACCCCTCTTTTCATCAATCTCACAACCGCACACTCCTCCCCCTATCTAGCTAGTAGTTGGGCCTCTCGCACCACCTCCTAGCTCCATTCTCTCTGTTTATCCATCTCGCTGGGCCTTATTTGCCTCTAACAAATGGACGTACACCGACCGATCTCTCGCTATACATATAGCTAGCTAGGTCCTTATAACTCATTTTTACCCACACGTCAATCGATCTACCTCATTAGTTGTGTCTCTCCCTTCCTCCGACAAACAACAATTGATCTACCGATCTAGTTAGGTTTGCTTACCAAACACATGGTTCCCCTTCATCATCCATGGATGCGTCCCGACAGATCTATCACGCACAGGCACACACAGAAACACATCCCCACTCTTATTGATAACATTGCAGTTCCACCCTCAGTTTGTCTAGTAGGCCTCTCCCACCATCTTCGAGAAGCAACTCCATCACCCATCCAGCACTCTACCCCTCTCCCTCCCTCTCCCTCCCTCCCTCTCTCCTCTCTCTCTCTCTCTCTCTCTCCGTCCCATCATATTTCCCGTCCTTCAGTTATGTATGGATGTCGACCGATCTTCCTCAAGACATAGCTGGGTCTCTCCTTCTCAACACATATACGAGTCGTTCTACCTCTATAGTTAGGCCTCTGCCTACCCCTCCCCCCACCCCCTCCCCCCCACACACACCGATACATCGAGCGCTCTAGTCATGTCTCCCTGCCACACACAAACTTGACATGTGCCCTCTAACGTTCTGGTAGGCCAGTCGCCCTATATCTTTGACTTGCACACACACACAATTTCGATGGCTCTCTTCATCGATCTCGCATCCACCCACTTGATCCTCTCTTCGACTCTATCGATAGCTATGACCCCTCCCTCTCTTCTCGTGGATTGCCCGATCCTCTATGTATGATATGGATAGGCCTCCATTTCACACACATTGCATGCAAAATTTTGTTTGAGATGTCATCGACACATATTCCCACAAATAATTCACGAAATCAACCCCCCACCCCACCCCCACCCCAAAACAAAAAACACTCACGAACGCGGTTTGTATCTCTCACACACACCCACGTAGGTGGGGGACGTGCTCGAAGAGAAGAGGTGCATGCACGGCGCACGTACTCCCGTCTCTTTCCCAACCACACCCGCGCGGTACACGGTGGAGCTCATTTCTGTACGAAAAAGGCAGCCCACGTGGTAATTTGGCACGTGTACTGGTTGTCCACTTGGTGGAGGGAGGATCGTCTACCACGGGTGAACAAACAAATTGCGACTTGACGTGTTATGTCAAAAAAAGAGGCAAACCATGTGCGGCCTACCTTAGAGGCAAGGCTCTATACACTGGAGTACTTTTTATGTGTCCCGTCAACTCGCAGAACGAGGAGAAGCTTGCTTAGTACACCGTCTCCCCCGCCCACGGGCGCGGTGGCTCGCAGGATGAGGTGAAGCTTGCTCTGCCTTACGCCCGCTCCCTCGCCCATGCGCGCGGTGGCTCGCAGGATGAGGAGAAAAAATTTACTACTCCCTCCGTTTACTCCTCGTCCCTACTACCTTGGTTATAGAGATTATATCATATTGTTTGGAATATATATGTCCTTTAGTAGATTTCAATATGAACTACTAGTACATACTCCAAACACTGATGTATATAGACGTATTTTAGAGTGTAGATTCACTCATTTTGCTCCGTATGTAGCACTCTCCCTCGCCCCTCGACCCTTGCCCACGTGGTGGACGTGCAACAATTCATTCGGTCTCATATAGCCAGAACGATATATACTGCACTACCATTATTGCTCGACTTCCCGAAGAGGCGAAGAACCAATCGCAAGGTTAATATTTTGGAGATGCCAAGCGCAAGGTTATAGGAGAACGAGTAGTAGGTGCCGCATCATTTATAAATAAAGTTTTTTTTCTTCAGTGGCACGTACGCAATATGATAGATTCATATGGAGAGAAAAGGAAACAGCTCCACTATATACATAGTCAGGACGGGCCAGCCTACACGGTTGCTTGCTGGGGTTGCTCTCTTCACACTCTCTCGCACAAAACGACTGTGGCCACATCTCTAACATCCCGGCGGATCATGTCCGCTTGGGGAAGGGGTGGATGCTTAGTGTAGATGCGGTGGCCGTCACCGACGGCGATAACCCACTGTCGGCACGTCCCGATCAGGGGTCCCCGCCGTTCTCTCTCACAAAGCCGGTGAGGTTGCCTTCGTCCCTTGCTCACTGCCGCGACGTGGGCAGTTGCTGCCTCCCGCCGCCCTCCTCAAGGTTGTGCTACGTCCCTCAGGTACAACTCCCTTTACAACCGGCTTGCACCACTGCTCCAGCTGCCCATATCACTCCCTGTGGATATTTCTCTACTTCTTTGCCCCGCACATACCTCTACTGGCTTCTACGTACTGTATTTGTGATGAGTTTATGTCTCATCAACTAGTCCCAGTAATCTTATTCTAATCACGCTTCTTCAATTTCTTTGCCATAGGGATGCACATCTCGATTTTGGTGAAATGCACAAAATGATCCGATGGTCAAAAGGTTGCAAACTTCATTTATTAGAAAGCTCGAACGTTGCCAGCAAATTGAAGCCTGGTCAGGGTTCACGGTTAAAGGGCTAGGGACTGCATGGATCGTTTTTTTCTTTAGCTGCCTCTGTTCCAAAATAAGTGTCAACTTTAGTAGTAGTACAACTTTGTACTAACATTTGCACAAAGTTGAGACACTTATTTTGGAACGAAGGGAGTACATATTTGCTATGATCTTTCAATCATTGAGATGCAATAGCATGCATGTTAGTCTCCTTTGTATTTGATGAAATGTTGCAACGGGCAACCTTGGACACAAGATACATGTAACAGAAGCTGGAAGCTTCATAGCATTGTACAAATTTATCTCGCTGATAAATTACAGTACGTACTATACTAGTACTTCCTCCGTTCCTAAATATAAGTCTTTGTAGAGATTTCACCATGAACCACATGCGGATGTATATAGATGCATTGTAAGTGTAGATTCATTCATTTTGTTCTGTATGTAGTGGAATCTCTAAAAAGACTTATCTACTAGTAATAGCTAGCCCCCACTACTAGGAATTCTCTATCCTCTCCTTGAGCCACATCATCAAAATTGATGTAGCCGTTAGATGAAGTAAATCAGTCCATAATAGCCGTCTGATCTAGACGTTGAGAGGCTCCACACTAAGCCACATGCAAGCATGCAGAAATACCGTGGCACACACATGTGAGTGGGTTTTAAATCACATCAACATGTCTGCATGCAAGCATGCACCGGTAGCATGCATGTAAGTGAGCTTTTAAGTCCCATTAACATGTCAAAAAGAAAAATATAATCCCATTATGTAGTAGGAGTTGGATGATCTTTTTTCCTTACGTGGGATGATCTAAATGATGATGGGAGTTTATTTAGTTTGGCTACCACATTTGTCATGCGGTTATAGAGTTTTTTTTAGTTCTATGAAATCGATAATTTTGCGCAGAGAGATATACCGTTGTTCCGCGGCAACGCGCGGGGACTCATCTAGTAATATTTAGGAACGGAGGGAGTACTATGTAAAGTGTTAGGTGTCGCACGGTGATAGTGTGAGGTGGGCCATGTAATCACTGAGCCTGCGTGTTTCCACTGCTCTTGCACACCTCCGCTGTAAGAATGGAGAAAATTGTAATCTAGTAGTAGTACCTCCTCTCGCCGAAAGCGTGGGACATCCAGCAGTCCTACCACCTCAGTAATAAAGACCAATGAGCCGTCAAATCACATAGACCCAGCAGTAAGTTGGACGAACGAAGCAACCATCACTCTTGCGCCAGTGAGAGGTCGCGTCCGCTCTGCCCGGGCATGAATGCGGCACCGATTCTTTGGAGCGGCGCTGACCGTTTCAAGCGGGAAGCGCGCGCGGGCGATGGAGGGGCTTTGGGTGGGCCAGGCTGGTCAAGAGCGGGCGTAGCAGCTGTCCGCATGTCCCTACCGGACACGCCCGGAAACGAGAGGATGCACCGACTCTCGCGGCTAAAATCGTACACTACACAACATCTCTCTGTAGGAGTAGGTCGATCTGTCGCTCTCTCTAACACACACATTCTGTTAAACACACACACACACACACACACGCACGCACACGCACGCACCTTGGTCCCGTTGCACCTTCTAACGTGACTTATTACACCTAGACGGAGGGAGTAGTAAGTATACAAGATACGGTGGCACACTGACTTAAGTCGAATACAAGTGCCCAAAATTTGTGTGCATGTTATAATAAGGATTCACTTAAAATAGTACATGAGCGAACAGAGGGATCAATTGGATAGTGTTCCCGAGCAGTAGCGAGATGTGTGAGGTAAGATACACCGCTGGCGCTTTTAATTTTTCTTATTAATTTGTTTGTTTCACCCTCTGACTGGTGGGACCCAACGTACTACGTGGAGAGAGGTAAGGTGACTAAGGCTGCATTATTTCTGCACCACTGTGGATAGTCTTACTACCAAAGCCACATGACACGATTATGATTGAAATCCCAATTACTCCCACACACACAAAAAAAACACGGCATGCTTGTCACACGAATGCAGGAATGTATAAAAGGTTATTTCCCTCTCGTTGAACATCACGGGAGGGTTGTGTAGCTGGTTAGCCTGTTCGCTCATCAAACTTGAGGTCTCGGGTTCGATAACTACACTTGAGCATAATTTGTGCTAGGAGGATTCTTTGACTGGTCAAAATGTTTTCTAGGGTTTGCACGCTTCACACTCTCTCTCCAGTATATATATACACGCTGGAGCCTCAGCGCTTGTAGTTGCTCTCTTCACACTCTCTCGCCCTCTCCCGCTGGAGCCTCAGCGCTTGTAGTTGCTCTCTTCACACTCTCTCGCCCTCTCCAGATCTAAACAAGACTTCATTGGCCTCTCTCTCCCCTCACTGCTGCTCAAAGAGCCGGTAGGATCCGTCCGCCGGGAAGGGAAGGAGGCTTAACGCTATCGTCGTCGGCGAGGGACTACTGGCGCAGCTGTTCACTTTCCACCCAGCGGCGGCGCGGGAGGGCCTCTGACCCCTTCTTCTTCGCCGCCGTCCCGCCGCCCACTGAACCACGCCCCAAGTACCTTAAGGTATAATTTACTTACTCCACATGCATTTCTCTAGCTGCATGTATACCATGAATCTAGGACGTGGTTCAAATAGGAAAGGAGTGGGGGAAAGTAGTGGGAAAAGTTGTATATGGCATGAATCTAGGACGTGGTTCAAAGAGGAAATGAAGGGGGAAAGTTGTATAGCATGAATCTAGGACGTGGTTCAAAGAGGAAAGGAATGGGGGAAAGTAGTGGGGAAAGTTGTATCGCATAAATCTAGGACGTGGTTCAAAGAGGAAAGGAAGGGGCGAAAGTACTAGTTCAAAAAGGAAAGGAAGGGACAAGGCTGTAGAGTTTGAGCAGGACTAGATTTGCTGCGCTCACATAGGGAAAGGTGTCTAAAGATAACAAAACTGGGACCAACACAAATATGCTCCTTGGTTGTTTGTTCTTTGTTGCAACAGACTGTGCATGACCACAGTACATCGGTAGATGCACATGGTGCTGGTGCGTCCACTGTCCCGTGCAAGTCATTGGCTGTTGTTAATCTAAGGCCCTGTTTGGTTAAAAACTCCCTACTCCCTACCTGCTTGGTTCCAGGGACTAAACATGGACTAGAGGTTATTAAATGACATGCTAAAAGACCATGTTACCCCTAGTAATGAACTAATAGAGACAAGGTGCGATGCGTGGCAGGGGCAACTGTTGGAAAAAGTCCCAAAAAGACTCCCTCGGGGTCTTCTTTCTTTAGTCCCAAATGCCCACTTTTAGTCCCATTTAGATAAGGTAGATGCTTCTTTTTGTTGGCTTCTGTGTCATCCACCGTTATTGACCACTAATTGTTTCCTTTGCACCTCTGTGTAAATAGGGTTATCTACTTCACCTCGTTGCCATTGTGACCTTTTGTTGCACTGCACAAAACACTTTTGTTTTAAGAGTGTTTTGTGCAGTTCAACCAAAATGTCACACCGACAACGTTGCTTGATTGCTTGATCTTAGTGGAACTACACAAGAGGAGATCTTACTTCCTATCCGTTAAGGCGAATTTGGTTCAGATCTTCTTCTTGTGAGTTGTTTGAATTCCGCATCATGAGAGGTCAGTACTAGCCTTCTTTCACATGATTCTGCAGTGTGCTGTCATATGTTGTGCTACTTGTACGATAATGTTGCTTGATTTTAGTGAACTGCACAAATGAAGACAAGACTTCCAATCTGTATGTGCACCGTAATATCCCATTGAAGTAAGATAAGGATATTTCACAAGGAGCAGTTGAAGGATGGTTACATTACTCCCCATAAGACCAAACTAACTTCAGCTCAGAAGGACTGACAAATCTCCTTTTTTTTGCTGTGATGCGCGAGTACAATGTTGTTCTAGGATTCTTCCTGGTGAGTTACATTTTTCTAAAAGTGTGCTCTACATGGACCATGTATGTGCCTGTTGAAACTATCAATTCATAGTAGAGTTTGTTTTATACTAATCACTTTTTTGTATTTGTGCAAACAGGGGTGCTCAGCTTGATTTCAATGGGAACTGCACAAAATGTTCATGAATACATCGAATCATTCATTTCCACCACAAGAAAGGAGGTGCCGATAAGTTCAAGGCGTTGCAACATATAAGGGCGAAATCATACAAGCTACGCGCGAATTTGGTTGATTTTGGTGGAACTGCACAAAAAGAACAGCTGGTTTATTTAGCACGAGGTGCCATGTCAATGTCCGAACTGATGGCAAACTCTGCCCATTCCACAATCGTAGGCATTTGATATTATGGAATGGGACAACCTTATCAAATTTTGCTCATTGATTTTAGCAAGACATGCGTTTGATATTTTCGAATGGGACGCCCTTTGTTGTCAGCAGTGTCGATCATTTTTTTCTTTATTCTTTAGTTGTGAAGTAAATATTGCCTCTGGCATGTGAGTAGCTGAGATGCATAATCATCGATTGTTTTGAATGTTCTCTATGAATTGCCAGGCCTGTGTGTTTGATTGCAATGTACAGAAACGCTAAAAAGCTGCTCAAACTCTTTGTACTCCTTCTGTTCCTTTTTTACTTCGCACATTGTGAAAGTGCATACTTTTTTGTATAAGATTGGTCAAAGTAGAGATACTTTGACTGCAGACAGAACTTGTATGCAGACTAGAAAGGACCGGAGGGAGTACATGTGAAACTGCTGCAAACGAGGTGATCACCCTGGGAATAATGCTAGTACGTATTGTTTTGCATGTTCATCCAATGCCAGTGATACAGGAATTCGAACTAATCGAAATAAATTCATTCATACACGGTCGGATTTCATATAAACATGCCGGATTTCATTACATTTCATACATTCTTCAACTAAAAAGGGGTGCGCTGGAGGTATAATTAATTAACCGAAGCTACCCACCTGTGTCCCGTTGAGCCGAACAGAAGCTTCAATGACTTAACTGCAGGTGCACTTGCGTAACTGACATGTGGCCTGTTGGGCCCACGTGTCAGTTAGCCAACTGCACCAGCAGTTAAGTAGAAGCAGCGTTCTTCTCCAGCGCAGCTCTCCGACTCCACGTCGCCGCCAAGAAGCTAACCGGCCGTCAATGGTCAACCCACCTAGCTTGGCTTCAACTGGAGGGTAGCAGCGGTGGCCTTACTTGGACCCGAGCGGCGGCGACCTACCGTGTTCACTCTTCCTCGTTTTGTGTGTGGCGCGGCCTCGTTGGCAGCGGGGCGGGGCCTCGGCGGAGCCGGCGACGTCCTCTGTCTCATTGCCGGCGGGCGGCGCCTCAGCGGAGCGGTGGAAATCCTGCCCCACGTTGCCGGCAGGGTGGGGCCTCGGCTGAGCCGGCGATGTCCTCTGCCTCGTTGTTGGCGGGGCGGGGCCTCGGCGGAGCCGGCGGTGTCCTCTGCCTCGTTGTTGGCGCCGCGGGGCCCCGGCGGAGCAGGGACTCGTCGACGCCAGTGGAGCGGGGACTTGTCGGAGCCGGCATTGTCCTCTGCCTCGTCCTCGGTCTCGCCAAACAGCGCCTCACCTGCTTCATCGCCCTCTTTGCTAGCCTCTTTGTAGGCGGCCGCAGCCTCTGCCACCCGCATGCGGTACCGCCAGCGCTCGAGGCGGCCCTTGCGGGCGGAGCGGTACGAGTCGAGCAGTGCCTCCTACTCCGCCCGCTCCGCGGCGATCTGCTCCTCCGCCTGAAGGTGCTCCTGGAGGAGATGGTGGTTGTAGGCGGCGTCGGCCTGCGCCTCCCGGAACTGCTCACGCATCTGCCTCACCCTGTCCATATATTGGGCACGGGCCTCGCCGATGGTCATGGTGCAATGCACCGGCGAGGATGGCGCGGAGGAGGGGGTTGGCGCTGGATCGTCGACTACCATGTTCTCCATTGGGACGTCGTCGTCCTCCGGCTGCCTGCCGGCCAGCCGGTCGGCAGCAATGGCTGCCATCTCCTTGTGGTCCGTCGTCCGCCCGTCCCGAAGAGCGCTGGAGCGCGAGGAAGCCATGGTGGGTAGTAGTGGTGTGGACAGGAGAAAGGGAACGGATGCGGATGACTGCGGCTATGGCCGGCGCAGCAGTTTATATAGCAATGGTGGGCGGGCGGAGGGATCGACGTGTGGCGCCGGAGTAGCCGCCTCGGCAACCGTGTATCATTAATGTGGGCGGCAGATGGACGGACGGACGGCACTTGTGTCGTTTGAAGGCGGAGCAATCGCCTGCACCGGGAGGCGGGGCGGGCGGCGCTGACTGTTTCAGGCGGAAAGCGCGCGCGGGCGAGGAGATGACTTTACTTGGAGAGGATGACAATGGGGACCCACCAGGTCCATAGCCTCACGTACGCAAGTGCCTCCTTATTTTATATATATATATATATATATATATATATTCCCACACCATTGTCAACCTATGTAGTAGTCAATAAACGAGAGAATTGCACAAGAAGCGGCCGACAGCTGGGACCAAGCAGCTTGAGCAGTATTTGTGTTTTTGAGGTGTGAGCACTGCAGAGTTTTTCGATGTTTAGCCCAGATATTAATTTTTCTCCTCTGAACAACAACGAAAACATCGTTGCAGGTATTAACTGGGCGGGCTGTGGCCTGTCTAACCCAGGCCAGATATCCAGCCCAGATATTAATTTTTTTCAAGCTGAAAATGGCTAGCCCAGCTATACTTTTTTTAGGAATACCCAGGCAATGCCAAGTTGTTCTTGTCCGCCCCGCTGGGCTGCAAATCTTTCCTAGGAGGGATGCATTAGGCTTAACAAGAAAATGGGCTTTAAGAAATAATAAATGGGATGTAATTATAAAAACTGGGCAGTAACTATAAAAAATGCACCAAACACGTGATTACTTTATAAAATATTATTTTTGGATATTGAAAATTTTAATTTCATTAATTGTTGCGAGCGCAATGTTTCGTTGGATTTTTACGTAATATAAATTTATATTGAAATTGTATTTAATCTGACTAGAAATTTCGGGATAAAAATATTTCGGATCCCATCAAAATGTGGGAAATTTTATTGAATTCTGTTTTGAACGGTTGGTTGAAATGGGCTATACTTTTAACAAACTGTAAATGGGTTGTAGTAAATTCCATTAAATTAAAAAATGGGCTACACATTCTTACAAATCTCAAATGGGCTATAAGTTCTCTGCCACACACTTCTGGCCTTACTAAGTTGACGCGTCCCCTAAAAAAAACAGAGTTGACGCGTATGCAAGGCTTTGTCAACTTATAGTCAACACACGGTTCTAGCAGCAGTGGCCATTGGACGTCCATCCAACGGATGCAGTGCTTCTTCTTCAATCTCGGATATTCTAGCTTCACCCGCCCAAAAAATGATTCCTCCCCCTAACATCTGGGGCGCACCGTTTCGGAAGCTGACCTGTGGGACTGCTAAGCTGATCTGCATGCATTCAAAAAAAAGTTGACGTACCAAGGGCTTTGTCAACTTAGTCAATATAAACAATTCTAGCTGCAGTGACCGTACGATGTCCATCCAATGGCCGTCATGCTTCTTCAACCTCTGGTCTTCTTGCTCCAGCCGCCCAAAGCAGCGTCGGTTGTGCCGCCTGCTCCTGCCTCCCGTGGCCGGCTGTGCTGCCACGGAGGCCTCACCGCCCCCTACTACTCCCACCGCTGGCCAGGCCATCCCTCCACTCACCCACACCCCCTGTTATTCTGCGGCGACGGCAGCCTCACACCGCAGCCGAACCAGTGAACGCTCGTACTCCTCTCCACGTGGGCATCCACTGCCGCGTCTTGCCCGGCTCCGCGTCGTCCCCTTCCTAGGCCTCGCCGTCGTCCACCGCCGTGGTGCTCTCGGCATGGCGTGGTCAATGTGGTCAACGACCGACTTCCATCGGAAGAGTACTGAACGTGGAGAGGCTGACAGCTGGGTCCACGGCAGCCGCAAGGAAGTGCGTCCTTATTACGCAGAAAATAATTATTCCTCCACCTGATAGCGGGGACCCACCGGACGGGCCACCAGTATTTTGCAAAAAAAATCATTTCCCCTGACTGCTGGGACCCACCGGACGGGCCACCGTATTTCGCGAAAAAACGTTCTCCCCGCTGTCAGCTCGGACCCACCGGAAGTGCCTCCTTATTACGCACAAAAAAATGAATACTCCCCCGGCTAGCTGGGACCCACCTTGGTGGGAGGCTGACTTGTGGGCCTACTAAGTTGACGGGGAGGAAGGGCTTTGTCAACTTAGTCAATATGAACGATTCTAGCTCCAGTGACCGTACGATGTCCATCCGACGGCCGTAGTGCTTCTTCAACCTCTGGTCTTCTTGCTCCAGCCGCCCAAAGCAGCACCGGTCATGCCGCATGCTCCTGCCTCCCGTGGCCGGCTGTGCTGCCGCAGAGGCCTCACCGCCCCCTACTATTCCCACCGCTGGCCAGGACCTGCGGCGACGGCAGCCTCACACCGCAGCCGAACCAGTGAACCCTCGTACTCCTCTCCGCGCGGGCTTCCACTGCCGCGTCTTCCCCGGCTCCGTGTCGTCCCCTTCCTAGGCCTCGCTGTCGTCCACCGCCGTGGTGCTCTCCGCACGGCGTGGTCAACGTGGTCAAGGAACGACTTCCATCGGAAGAGTACTGTACGTGGATAGGCTGACAGCTGGGTCCACGGCCACAACCCAGTTTTTTTGTGATTTGCCAAGTAAGTCGCTTTGTCACGCCAATTGGGCTGCAAATCTTTCAAGACGAGGAGAGCTTTCATTCGGCTGGCCGAGAAAATGGCCCATCAGTAATGAGAAATGGGCTGTACATTTTTAAAATACATCAAACCGGCAATTAGTTTCAAATATCTTTTTTTTTTCATTTCAAGACTCTAAATTACATTAATTTTTATGCGTGGAGAATTTGTTGGATTTTATATTGATATACATTTATTTTTAAAATCAGTTTGAATGTGAGTCGAAATTTCGGGATTAAAAACAGTTTGGACCGCACCGAAATATGCAAAATTTCGTATAATTTTTTAACCGTGGCCACAATATGGGCTGTAATGCTAACAAAAAGAATATGGGCTCCAAAAAAACCTTAAGAATTAGCAAATGGGCTGTAAATTATTGGAAATAATGGCAGATGGGCTAATGTTGTTTTCCATAGATTTGAGGCTTTCCTAAAAAAAGGTTGACGCACAAGCACTGACTGTTGGATGTCCATCCAACGGCCGTCGTGCTTCTTCAATCTCTGCTCTTCCTGCTCCAGCCGCTCAAACAAGCGCCGGCGGGACTGCCTGCTCCCTCCTCCCCGCGGCCGGCTGTGCTGCCGCGCAGGCCTCACCGCCCCACCGTACTCCCATCGCTGGCCTAGCCATCCCTCTACTCACCCACACCTGCTGTTATTCTCCGGCGACGGCAGACGAACCAGTAAACCCTCGTACAGTCATACTCCCCTTCGCGTGGGAAACAACTGCCGAGTCTTCCCTGCCTCCGAGTCGTCCCCTTCCTAGGCCTCGCCATCGTCCACCGCCGTGGTGCTCTTGGCATGGCGTGGTCAATGTGGTCAATGACCGACTTCCATCGGAAGAGTACTGTGCGTGGAGACGCTGACAGCTGGGTCCACGGCCGTAGCAAGGAAGTGCCTCCTTATTACGCGCAAAATAATTATTCCTCCACCTGACAGCGGGGACCCACCGGACGGGCCACCGTATTTCGCGAAAAAAGTTTCCCCCCTGACTGCTGGGACCCACCAGCTACACCTTCGCACGCAAGGAAGTGCGTCCGGGCAAAAAAAAGAAAACGATTCGCCCCCCTGACTGCTGGGACCCACCAGCTACATCTTCGCACGCAAGAAAGTGCCTGACAGTCCGGACCCACCTGGTCGAAGCGTACGTAGCGTTGTCATTCTGGTCATGAACGTGTACGTACATATATACTGGTGGATGTAGAGGCGCGCACGTACCATGTACACGGACGTACAGCGGCCAGGGTGCAAGAAAGAAAATACGGCCACGTATGTGTACATACGGGCGGGGTCTCGAACGCCTACTCGCGCATACGTACGGCGAGGGCTCGTTGACATGGCTGGGTCAAAACGGAGAAACATCGTCGTCGTCGTGTTCATGGGCAGGCAACGGAATGCGTCGTGTTCATGGGGAGGCAACTGAATGCGTCGTGTTCATCGGGAGGCAACGGAACGCGTGGGAGCCAACCGGCTGGGTCGGAATGGAATGCGTGGTCGTGTTCATCGGGAGGGCTTGGATGGAACAGGCGATGGAAACGAGGCCTGGCGTATCACACAATGGAGGAAACGGACCTCCTACGTTCGGAACGGGGTCCTGTTGATCGGGAGGGGTGTGGCGTACCGCAAAACGGAGGAAACGGACCTCCTACGGTCGAAACGGGGGTCCTGTTGATCTGGAGGGGTGTGGCGTATCGCAAAACGGACGAAACGGACCTCCTACGGTCGAAACGGGGGTCCCGTTGATCGGGAGGGGTGTGGCGTACCGCAAAACGGACGAAACGGACCTCCTACGGTCGAAACGGGGGTCCTGTTGATCGGGAGGGGTGTGGCGTACCGCAAAACGGACGAAACGGACCTCCTACGGTCGAAACAGGGGTCCTGTTCATCGGGAGGGGTGTGGTGTACCGCAAAACGGGACTCCACGGGATACTGTTCATCTCCACCGTTGACCTCCTCCAGCCTCCACGGGCTACCGTCGACCTCCTCCAACCTCCACGGGCTCTTGTTCATCCAGCCTCCACGGCGCGCTACTCCACCGGCTACTGTTCAACCACCCCTCCACGGGCACCCCTCCATCGTCTACTGTTCATCCAGCCCTCCACACCACGGGGTCCTGTTCAACCACCCCTCCACGGGCACCCCTCCACCGTCTACTATTCATCCAGCCCTCCACTACACCACGGGGTCCTGTTCATCCAGAGGCAACACCACCGCTCACTGTTCATCCAACCCCCCCCCCCCCGCAACGCTCACTGTTCATCCCAGAGGAAGCATCTATCGGCTTCAGTTAGCAGCAGTAGCGAAGGAATCGCTCAATCGGGTTCAATTAATAGCCATCGATCGATCGCTCGGGTTTAGTAACGCGTAGCCTGCAGTGCAATCGCTCGGGTTCATTTAGAGCCCAACACCTCGCTCGGGTTCAGTTAGAGCCAACGCTCGCACACACACGCGTACGTGTACGAGAGAAAAGCGCATCGCTTGGCCCCCGGCCTCCCACCGTAACCGGGGACTCCCCGAAATTTTCCTCGCCCTCACTTCTACCATGGTTATTTCCGTCATGGACGGCCCAAAGAATGTCATGTAGCTGCGTCTCCGGCCCGCCCAGGATGAAATGCCCATTTTCTGTCATGATTTTTTGTCATAGAAGTAGGAGCCCACCACATCTATGATGATACCGGGTTTTGTCACAATTATCGTCATAGAAGTGTCATATGTATGACAGGAAAAAAATTCGTTCGGCCCAAAATGTCACGGATATGTCTTTTTTTTTGTAGTGATAATCATTCATATTATTGTCCATTTCACTAAGTAGTTCTCATTGAGATTTAGCAACTTGTTCTAAGTGAGTTTGAACCATAGAGGCATGTTTTCCTACACCTCTAACATGATTAGTAATTCTAAATAACAAGTCACTCAAGCAAGCAATCTTATCATAATTTTGTTTCAATTGTTTCATAACATTTGCATTGAAGTGATCTTGTTTCATAATGTAATTGTCAAATTCATATAGGCATTGACAAGGATGCTTATTATGAGGGATGTCACCTTCATCAAACTTTAATAAAGAATTTACCTCTACCACTTGTTGTGGTGGTGTGTCAAGTCCATGTATTTCTTCAGTAGATGGTAAATTCTTAACATATTTAGCTTTAATAACCTTTTCCTTCATACATTTCTTTGCCTCTTGCATATCTTCATGAATGAGAAATAAGATACCCCTCTTCTTTGGAGTGGGTTTAAGCGGTGGTTCAGGAAGTGTCCAATCATCATAATTCTTCAATATGTTATTCAATAATTCCTCGGCTTGTTCAACAGTTCATTCCTTGAAAACACAACTAGCACAACTCTCTAGGAAGTCCCTAGAAGCATCGGTTAGTCCATTATAGAAAATATTAAGTATTTCATTTTTCTTAAGAGGATGATCAAGTAAAGCATTAAGCAATTGGAGAAGCCTCCCCCAAGCTTCTGGGAGACGCTCTTCTTCAATTTGCATGAAGTTAAATATTTCCTGTAAGGCAACTTGTTTCTTATGAGCAGGAAAATATTTTTCAGAAAAGTAATAGATCATATCATGGGGACTACACACATGACCAGGAGCAAGAGTATTGTACCATATCTTAGCATCACCCTTTAACGAGAACGGACTTAAGAATATAGTAGTAGCGGATTTTCTCATCATGAGCAAATAGGGTGGCTATATCAGTTAGTTTAGTAAGATGTGCCACAACAGTTTCAGTTTCATAGCCATGGAAAGGATCAGATTCAACCAAAAGTAATTAACTCTGGGTCGACAGAGAATTCATAATCCTTATCAGTAACACAAATAGGTGAAGTAGCAAACTTCGGATCACATTTCATTCTAGCATTCAAGGAATTTTCTTTCAACTTGCATAACAATTTCTTAAGATCATCTCTATCCTTACAGCAAGAAAGTCTCTAGCTACATCTTCATCCATAACATAACCCTCAGGTATCTTAGGCAGCTCAAATCTAGGAGAGCTAGGTCTAATAGGTGTTTCAGAGTTTTTAGTTTCAAAGACTTCATCAGTTTCAGTAATTTCATCAGTTTGAGCATTCTCAATATCTATAGCTCTAGCAAGTTGTTCATCAAGAAATTCACCTAGTGGCACATTATCATCAAGCAAGGTACTAGCATCATCATAAGCATCATTCATAGCAGCAGTAGCATCACCAATAACTTGCGACATATCAGGATTAATAGCATGTGGTTACAAGTTTACTCAAAACAGAGGGTGAATCAAGTACAGAGCTACATGGCAGTTCCTAACCTCCCCTCGTCTTAGAGGGAAAAATATTGGTTCTTGTATCTTTCAGATTCTTCATAGTGATAAATAGATATAAATTTCCCTAAAAAATAGATATAAATCCCAAGTGACTCAACAAATATAGCTATGCTCCCTGGCAATAGCGCTAGAAAAAGTCTTGATAACCCACAAGTATAGGGGATCGCAACAATTTTCGAGGGTGGAGTATTCAACCCAAATTTATTGATTCGACACAAGGGGAGCCAAAGAATATTTGTAAGTATTAGCAGTTGAGTTGTCAATTCAACCACACCTGGAGATTACATATCTGCAGTAAAGTGATCAGTAGCACAATAATATGATAGTTTTGATAGCAGTGGTAGCAGTAGCAATGGTAACGGTAACACCAGTAACAGTTTTGTAGCAGTTATAATAGTAGCAATAGCAATAGTAACTTAGCAAGAGCAATATGTGGAAAACTCATAGGCATTGGATCGGTGAATTCGCTGGATAATATTCATCATATAACAATCGTAACCTAGGGCGACACAGAACTAGCTCTAGTTCATAAATATAATGTAGGCATGTATTCCGTAAATAGTCATGCGTGCTTATGGAAAAGAACTTGCATGACATCTTTTGTCCTACCCTCCCATGGCAATGGGGTCCATAAGGAAACTAAGGTATATTAAGGCCTCCTTTTAATAGAGAACTGGAACAAAGCATTAACTCATTGTGAATACATGAACTCCTCAAACTACGGTCATCACCGAAAAGTATCCCAAGTACTGTCACCCTAGGGTTTACAGATCATAACACGTAATAGGTGCATATGTCTTGCAAGAACAGATCTAGAACATAGATATAATGGTGAAAACATAAACGGTTCAGATCTGAAATCATGGCACTAGGGCCCTAGTGACAAGCATTAAGCATAGCAAAGTCATAGCAACATCAATCTCAGAACATAGTGGATACTAGGGATCAAGCCTTTACAAAACTAACTAGATTGCATGACGAATCTCATCCAGTTCCTGACCGACTAGCGAGCCTACGAAGATATTTCTCATTCCCGGTGGGGAGCATCATGGAATTGGTGATGGAGGATGGTTGGTGATGACGAAGACCGAAGATCCCCCTCTCTGAAGCCCGAACAGGCTCCAGATCCGGCCTCCCAATGAAGAACAGGAGGTGGCAGCGGTTCCGTATTGTAAAATGCAATGAAACTTCCTCCCGTCTTTTTCTGGAAAAATAGGATTTTATAGCGTCGGAATTAGGGCCAGAGGAGCCCCGAGGGCCCACCACCCACCAGGGCGCGCAAGAGGGGGGTGCGCTCCCTCGTGTCTTGTGGGCAGAATTCTCCAAAAAATTTCGTCCAAATCCGAGAACTTTTATTTCTACACAAAAACAACACCATGGTAGTTCTACTGAAAACAGCGTGAGTCCGGGTTAGTTTCATTCAAATCATGCAAATTAGAGTCCAAAACAAGAGCAAAAGCATTAGGAAACATAGATACGATGGAGACGTATCAACGTGCCGCCTCTGTTCTGATGTGAACCCGCAACCTGTACCATGGCCTCTCCGAATTTGTCCTTGTGAGCCAAGACCAACGCGCCCGAAGCACAGAGTTCAGGTAACGTAGATTATGAATATCTGGTCCACCATGCTCTTTAGTCCCCTCTCCTGTTTCCACTCTACCAAATCAAATGCCCTCCTGGTGATGGCTAAGTCTAACTCCCACATGCACCACGCCATTTGCCCGAGCCGACATGCTCCCGATTGCATGCTGCCGCCGACATAATCCCGCTCGCACACCGCCGCCACAATCACCCCGCACACATGCTACCCTCGTTATCACACTGCTCGCAAGCCGCCGCCATTCTCCCATTGTAAAACAATGTATCCTCGCCATCTCACCTCACCGCCTCACCAAGCATGATACCCTCATGTACTTTTGGTGCAAACTTTGAGCTATGATGTGCATCACAAACCCAACAATGTGCACCAAAGACTTTGAAATAACTTACATTGGGTTTCTTACCGGTTATTAGCTCATATAAGGTTTTCTTGAGGAATTTATGAAGATATACCCGATTCATGATATGGCAAGCAGTTTGATTGCTTCAGCCCAATATTTGAGAGGTGTTTTGCCTTCATCAAGCATTGGGTTCGACACTCTTACTTATCGAAAGGACTATGCTATACTTGTGGGTCATCGGTTATCAATCTAGTAGGAGAACCACGCAAGACCTCATGAACAACACATGCACACAAAATAACAAATACTTGCACATAACATAAAAAAGGGTTGTCAATCCCTTGGCGGTTAATTGTGAGGATCAAATCTCGTTGTGATAGATAGATAAACAAAAACACAAAATAAAATAAGGGTAAATAAATTGTAGCAAGGTATTCTTGAATTTTAATATATGATAAAGATAGACCCGGGGGGCATAATTTTCACTAGAGGCTTCTCTCTTGAACATAGCATACGGTGGGTAAACAAATGATTGTTGGGCAATTGATAGAAAAGCGCATAGTTATAACGATATTAAAGGCAATGATCATGTACATAGGCATCACGTCCGAGGCAAGTAGACCGACTCCTGCCTGCATCTACTACTATTACTCCACACATCGTGGACCGCTATCCAGCATGCGTCTATAGTGTTAAGTTCATAAAGAACATAGTAACGCCTTAAGCAAGACGGCATAATGTTGACAAGTAAACCCAATTAATATGAATAAACCCCATCTTTTTATCCTTAATGGCAACAATACAAATATTTTTCATGTCCTTTTCTGTCACTGGGATTGAGCAACGCAAGATCAAACCCATCACAAAGCACCTCTCCCATTGCAAGATAAATCAATCTGGTTGGCCAAACCAAATGGATAGATTGGAGAGAAATACAAAGCTATAACAATCATGCATAAAAGAGTTTTGAGAATACTCAAAGAATATTCATGAATAATCTGATCATAAACCCATAATTCATCATATCCCAAACAAACACACCACAAAAAAAGGATTACATCGAATAGATCTCCAAGAACATCGAGGAGAATGTTGTATTGAAGATTAAAAAGAGAGAAGAAGCCATCTAGCTACTAGCTATGGACCCGTAGGTCTGTGGTAAACTACTCACACATCATCGGAAGGGTAGAAAGGTTGATGTAGAGGCCCTCCGTGATCAATTCCTCATCCAGTACAGTACCAAAAATGGTCTCCAGATGGGATCTCCGAAGAAGAGAAACTTGCGGCGGCGGAAAAACTAATTTGGGTGTCTCTGATGTATAGGGAATATTTGGGAATTTATAGTGCTGGAATTAGGTCAAGAGGTGCCACAAGGGGCCCACAAGCCTAGGGCGCACCCCCCTGGGGCATGCCTGGCAGTCTTGTCACTCCCTCGTGACTCTTCAGGTCTTCTTCCGAAGCTTCTAGGGTCCCTTTTGGTCCAGAAAAATCATCAAAAGTTTCGTAGCGTTTGGACTCTGTTTAGTGCAGATTTTCTAAAAAGCCAAAAACAAGAAAAAAATAGCAACTGGCACTGGGCACTAGGTTAATAGATTAGTCCAAAAAATGATATATAATTGCATAATAAACATCCAAGATTGATACTATAATAGCATGGGACAATAAAAAAATTATAGATACATTGGAGACGTATCATGGAATTAGTCATCTGTTTGAACGGTAGATCCTGGAAGAACTTCTGTAACTGGATGATCTTTGGTCTTGCTCGACTAGACGCATGAATACTTCTTCACCAGATCGTTAGCCGTCAGCGCCAGTGAGAAGATGGCGTTGTTCCGCCGTCGTGCTGCTGTCTCAACATTCTTCTTCTCCACCTTTAGATCAACTGCCTTGCTAGCCTTCTTTGGCGCCATGGTGGTTTCTAGAGTGGAGAGTTGATGGATGGCGCTGATGGGGCGGTGCAGAGGCGGTGTGCTCTGTTCTTGCGAGAGATTGAAGATGAAGGAGGCGGATTTCTAGATGGAGAAGAAGAGGGTAAATGAGCAGCGCCCCTCGCGGTTTCCTTTTTATGGGGAAGGCACGGGGGGCAGGCTCTTTCCTGTCCTACGTGGATGCGCTTTTTAGGCGCATTTCCCCTGGCAGCCATTTCAATCCACCTCTCCCATGTTTCGCATTTAATGCGCGTCGTGGGGGCGTGGTAAAAGAGAAGATTACTACAGTTATCCTCTCCCACGCGTGCCTATGCATTGTTTGGTCCTAGCACAACGACACCTTGCATGTGTGTGTGGCCCACGCCCGGGGGCTCCTACCAGTGTACCAAGACATGGGTGCCTTTGTACCCTAAATTGTGCACAAGCAGTTGCAACCTTCCCGATGGCAGGGCTTGCCGGAGGACGGCTCCAACCAAGACTCAAGACTTGGTGTACAAGACCATAAAGAAGATCACAAGGAAGGCCTTCGAGAAGTACTAAGTTAGTACTGAAGATCGAAACCTTGGTTGTCGGCAAGCTCCTTGACGGCAAGCCAAGACCCAGCAAGTGGTACCTGCAGACCAAGCATGGTACGTCCAGTTGAGGTGGTATTGATTAGGGTATCGATGACCAGGGAGCTTAACTGCTATGCCTGGCTCTCAACGAGATCTTTCTTGCCCCTAAACCGCCGTCGGGTCGTCCCTTTATATAGAGAGGTTGACGCCCAGCAGCTCTCAGAGTCCCGGCCAGCTCATAAGAGTGTCCGGCTCAGACTCTCAACTATTCTTGCCTTACACTACAAGTTCTACCATAATGACGGTTGTAACTACGGGCCTTAAGCCATCTCCGGGTCTTAAGCCCATCTTTGGCCCACCGTCTTCAAGCTTGGCGCCGGGCTTCAGGTAATGACCATTATGAGTAACCCGGCCCCTCCGGGCGGGTGACTCTAAGGTTTATATCCTCAACATTAGGCCCCAGATTGATTTGAGCCGGCTCATGTCAATCTTCAATCCTTTCGATAGAAAATCTCCAGCTTACAATTGTGTGAAGGCCATAACCCGTCGTGACGTCATCTTCTGGATTCCGGGTAATCCGCCGTGACGTCATCTTCCATTAAGTCCATTTTTTACTCCACCATATCCGCAACGGATCTTATCTTTAACTGCTGTCCCGAAAATCGAGGCGTTTTTATGGCGAGATAACCACGCCGTGGCCTCCTCGTTTCTCGCGCCCACTTATGAGCCTCGCCTTATAAATAGCCCGGCCCACCAGCCTCTGGTCACTTGTTGCCTCCGTCTTCTTCCTCCTGTCGCCACTGCGTCGTCGCTCGAGCTCCACTGTCACCGCCGCCGCGGGTCTCCGAGTCTTCCCCGCCTCCGGCCGCTGCATCAACCTGACGTGACCAGATAAACTGCGGCGACCTCCGCACCTTTCCAGCACCTGTAAGTCTTTGCTACCCCGTAGAATAGATCTGCAGTAGGGTTTCTTCCTGTTCTTCCCGTGCTCATCGCCGTTCCTCGCGAGTCCTCGGTAGATTTCATTTTTACCACCTTTCTTGATCTCTGACTGTATAGAACTGTTGCGGTAGTTGTTTCACGTCCGTTTCCAATGTTCATAGAGCCCTTCTTACTGCATAAAGGCTCCGTTCAAACTTATGAACTTCCTCTGCGTCTGTTTTAGGTCTAGAAACTTTTCCTTTTAGTCAACCATTTTGATACAAAATATTCACTGCGATCTGTGAAACTTGTTTTCACCACACTTAGTAAAAAACTGCATCCGCTGAGCTATGGTGGCTTACATTTCCGGCTCAAAGAAGCCACGCGCCGTAAAACCTTCCGGCTCAAAGAAGCCACGCGCCGTAAAACCTTCCGGCTCAAAAGAAGCCACGCGCCGTGAAATTTGCCGGCTCATTTATGATAAAACTGTAGACAATTGAATTACTCTAAATACCTCCAGCGGCTTAGATAACCCGAGGCACTTAGCTATATGTCATTAGGCCCCTTCATAAGCCGCCACTTTAAACATTGAACTGTAAATTTCCTCCAGCTTATAATTAAACCGGACATTTCTGTTATCATAGGCTTCCGACTTTCACCATGCCTCCCAAAGCTCCCAAAGCACCCATCACGTGCAACTGGATGAGGTCCAATGTCACCAACGACACCTTAGCTGAATTCGTAAAGACGGGTTACCTGCCCAAGAAGGAGGTCATGTCTTACCGTGCCCCTGACCCGTCAGAGGAGAGACCGCAACCAAGGGAGGGCGAGGTAGTGATTTTTGCTGATCACATGAGCCGGGGCTTCGCACCGCCCGGCTCAAAGTTCTTTAGAGATGTGCTGAATTTCTTTGATCTGCGGCCACAAGACATAGGACCCAATTCCGTGTCAAACATATGCAACTTCCAAGTATTCTGCGAAGTCTACCTTGGAGAAGAGCCCAACCTTCTGCTCTTTAGAGAGCTATTCTATTTGAACCGCCAGAATGAGTGCGCCAACGGACCGAGCCTGGAACTTGGTGGAATCTCTATTCAACGCCGGAGAGACTGCCTTTTTCCTTACGCTGAGCCGCCAAGCCACCCAAAGTACTGGAATCAGACGTGGTTCTACTGCCAGGACACTTCGCCGGCTGACGAGAGCCCGCTGCCCGGCTTTCGTCCCTCGCGTCTGGAACCAACTCACCCTCTGTCAGACAAGCTATCTCAGGCGGAGCGCCAACCTCTGATCCCCACCATCAACAAAATCAAGGCTCTCCTGGGAAATGGCCTCAATGGCATTGATCTGGTCCGGGTCTGGATCTCGTGGCGGGTGATCCCCTTGAGCCGCCGCCCCGGCTTAATGTGCGATTACACGGGCCGGAAAGATGACCCCCTGCGACACAGACATTGCTGAAGACATGACCAAGGCCCTCTTGAATGAGAGTTTGGCAGACTGCGGGAGGACCGGCTTAAGCCCCTTCTGCAAGACCAACCCGGCCCCAGCGGTAAGCCGCTGATCTGAACATCTTATTTTCTCCTTTAGATAACTTTCATCTGAACCTTAAGAAATCATCATTGTATTTTTCAGGCTGATGATAAATTCTGGAAGGTCAAGTATGACCATGAAGCGGCCAAGAAGGCCAGGAAGGCTAAGAAAGCCGCCAAGAGAGCCGCTCCCCGTAAGAAGGGAAGCAGGCCTACTGCTTCAGAGCTGCTTCAACTAAGCGACAGCTCCGAGTCAGAGGTAACCCCTGAACCTATAAGCTCTTGTTGTATTTCTTGTTTATTTCTGTCCACCTTATCAATACTTGTTCATCAGCAGGATGACACCGGAGCAAGTAACCCGGTGATTGAAGAGGTAATGACACTTTCCTCCGACTCGGAGCCCTTGCCAAGGCTGAAAGTCCGAAGAGTAACCCGGAAAGTAAGATTTTCACATCCTTTAGCTTATCAAGATCCTCAATTTCTTTTGAAGCAACAGATTCATGAGAGCCGGCGGCACACCCGGACCAACAAGGATGCTGACCTCTCCTCCGGCTTACCTGAGGCATCAAGGAAACGCCGGACCGAGGTTATCTCCAACTTATATCCTTTTCATCCTTTGGCGGGTGTTATACGTCAACCGCTCAATTCTTCTGACTCGAATTATCAGGAAACTTCACCCTCCTCTAGCGACTCTATGCAGTCGAACCTGCCGGCTTTCAAGACCGTACCTGGGTAATGATGATCATCTCTTGTTGTGCTTATCTTTACTCATACCTTTGTACTAACTTTTTGTCCTTTCAGGGCTCAAGCAAAGCTCAGTAAAAGAGCAAAGAAGAATAAGCCGGTCGAAGAGCCGGTCGTGACTGAGCCGGAGGTTTCAGCTCAAGAGCCGCCAGTCGCCTCTGCTCCTGAAGCCACCGCTCCAACCGACAAGCCAATCGCAGAGACTTCTGCTAATCCGGAGACCTCCAGCCCGGCTCAGCCGGCCGATGACCCAGACGTGGTAATCACCCGAACGGAGTTTGTTGAGCCGGGGAGACCCACTGCGCTGGCCAAGTGCTCCGCCAAGGAAGAGTTGCTAGAGCACCGCCGGGCCAATCTGGACCTCACCAACTATGCTAACTTGAGCATCGGAGAGATCGTCCCTGGCTATGTCAGTCAGGTGCACAAGAGCCGGGATTTGGAGATCGATATGGTGAATCAGATAGAGCAGAAGTCTGAGGTACCACTCTATTGCTTACCGCATAGTTATCTTTACCATACTCTAGCCCCCAAGTCTACTACTTATGATAGAATATGTTGTAGACTTAAGTTCCGGCTTACTTCCATGAACCGATAATTTGTAGATAGAAACTTTCGACATGCATTAGCCCCCAAGTGCCAAGTGTCTTTGCTTGGAAAGTGCTTGGGACTTTAAAATCGCATAATAATTGTTCATACTATAACCCGGAAATTGTGCAGGCTGCTTGCAAAAAATTTGAAACTGATATCTCTGAGCTGAAGAGCCGCCTGAAGACTCAGGAAACTGAGACCTGGAAGGCCAACGCAAAATTTGAATCCAGCATTGCTGCTCAAGAGACGCTCAAGAAAAAGTTTGAAGCTGAAAGGAAAACTTGGGCCGAAGAGAAGGCTGCTCTTGTAAGCCGGGCCGAATAGGCAGAGAAGGCTCTGTCGGAGAGAACCGCCGAACTCTCCAGCTTAAAACGCCATGTGTCACAAATGGTCGCCGCAATCTTCGGTAAGTCCTTCTGCCGGCTTTGAGCAAGTTTATAGTCTTTATGTCTCATAACTCCCATCATTGCCAGCGGCTTATCTTACTTTGTTAAACAGGTCCAAGAAGCGCCAACCTCAATCAAAATGTGCTGACCAAGTTGAAGGCTATGTACACTCTGGTGGAGCAACTCTACACCGGGTCACAGCGCGCCTTCGCCGTGGTGGCCCTATCCAATGAGGTTCCAACTCATCTGGCGGAAGTACTTCGCCGGCTGGCCGTTCTCCCTCAGCGTGTTCAAGAGCTGCGTCGGGCCTCTGCAAGAGCCGGAGCCATAGCTGCTCTGAGCCGGGCCAAAGCTTTCCTTCCAGAGCTAGACCCGGTGGACATTGCCCTTGGTTACCCCAGCTTGAAGGAAGACGGCACCCCCTTCGACCAAAAGGAATTTGCTGCCTGTGTGAAGATCGTGCGCCCGGTGGCCACCCTGATTGGGAATGACACTGATCTGACCAAGTACCAGCCGGGCTACGATGCAGAGAATCAGAGGATCCCCACTCCGCGTTATGAAGCCATTGGCCTAGTCCCGCCGACTCGTAAGCACACCTTTGCCCCGGAAATTGACCCGGCCGGGTTAATTGACGAGGAAGCTCAATTTGAAGCTCTGAGCGGCATTGACTAGAAATCGTCAACCTTCCAGGTCATAGGAACAACCGGAGGCGCGGAGAGGGATGAACCGGAAGCTTCAACTCGACAAGCATCTTAACTTGCAGGCGGCTCATGACTATATCTTAAAACACTGCCTCATCTTTTGGACTCAGGGAGTCTTGTAATAGAGTAGGATCAACATTTTAACTTTGTCGTGCCATCCTGCACCTGTTGAATGCTTAATTCCATTGAAGTGGCTTCCTTATATTCTTCCGGGTCATAATTGACCATTTATTTTCCTTAAGCTTAAATAGCTGTCTTTAACTATCATGCATAGTAAAGCAAGTCACAAGTCTCTAGGCGGCTTACCGCACTGAGAAATCATAGTCTCATATATATATAACCCGAAATATGAATCTAAGTCACCAAAGACCGGTCTTCAATTATATCCTTGATATAACCGTAATAACATACTTACAGGCCTTCAAGTCCGCTTCCGGTTTGTATAACCTGGATGATAAGGTTGGTACCTCAACTCCGGTTTACCTGTCTTGATAATGCTGATTGTGTGTAACTAACCTTGTGAATCAAAGTTAAGTCAGCGGAATCAGAACCGCCGTGTACACTGTTGATACAACCAGAAGAACTTGTTGTAAGCCGGAAAATCAAAACTTAGGGGCTTCCGGTTCGAATGCGACCAGAGACCCGTCCCGAAGGGGTTAAGCTAAGATTCGAATGCGATCACATAGCCCCCAGCGGGTTTGGCGATGCCGATCAAGAGGGTACCGACAGCTATGTTCTCTTTGGTTCGAATACGACCCATGTTTGAACAGGAAGCCCCCAAATGACCTTAAGAGTTGTTTAACGACGCTGATTCGAATACGATCCACGTCGGTTCCCAAAGGGGGTTGAACTATGATTCAAATATGATCAAAGAACACTCCCCAGTGGGCTCGACACTTTGCCAATCAAATGGGTATCGACAGCTATGTTCTGTTTGGTTCGAATACGATCTATGTTTGAACAGGAAGCCCCCAAGTGATTATATTACGTACGGCTAGATTCGAATACGATCATAAGCCGGATCCACCTCCAAGTTACCATGTGATCTTGTAATGGAAACAACACATTTACCTTTGGAGGAGAAAAAGGACAGAGGTCCTGCTTTATTGCTTATCATAATATATACATGGCTTATAGAAATATGTACATTACGAGAGCCGGCGGCTCAAGTGTAATAAGGCCGAAGCTGAGCTATGTTCCACGGCCGACGGGTCTCCTTCTCTGACTTGCGTGAATCTTTGTGCTCCCGAATGTCAATGAGGTAATATGACCCGTTGTGCAAGTTCTTGCTGACCACAAAAGGTCTTTCCCAAGGCGGGGATAGCTTGTGTGCATCTGTTTGATCTTGGATGAGCCGGAGCACCAGATCACCTTCCTGGAAGACCCGGGACTTAACCCGGCGACTGTGATAACGGCGCAGGTCTTGCTGGTAAATCGCTGATCGAGCTGCTGCCACATCACGCTGTTCGTCCAACAAGTCAAGAGCATCTTGGCGCGCCTGTTCATTATCCGCCTCAACATAAGCCGCCACTCGAGGCGAGTCATGACGGATGTCACTGGGGAGGACTGCTTCTGCTCCATAAACCATGAAGAAAGGCGTAAAGCCTGTAGACCTATTAGGAGTAGTATTGATGCTCCATAACACGGAGGGTAACTCCTCCACCCAACAACCCGGCGTCCGTTGCAAAGGGACCAAAAGCCGGGGCCTGATGCCTTTCAGAATCTCCTGATTAGCTCTCTCAGCTTGACCATTGGATTGAGGGTGAGCCACTGATGAAACATCAAGTCGAATATGCTCTCGTTGACAAAACTCCTCCATGGCGCCCTTGGACAGATTGGTACCATTGTCAGTTATAATGCTGTGTGGAAAGCCAAAGCGAAATATCACCCTTTTCATGAACTGAACCGCCGTGGCTGCGTCACACTTGCTAACTGGCTCTGCTTCAACCCACTTTGTGAACTTGTCAACTGCCACCAAGAGGTGGGTCTTCTTATCCTTGGACCTTTTAAAAGGCCCAACCATATCAAGCCCCCAGACCGCAAATGGCCAAGTGATTGGTATCATCCTCAGCTCCTGAGCCGGCACATGAGCCCGTCGCGAGAACCTTTGGCAACCATCACATTTACTGACCAAGTCCTCCGCATCAGCATGAGCCGTCAGCCAATAAAAACCATGACGAAAAGCCTTGGCCACAAGGGATTTTGAGCCGGCATGATGGCCACAATCCCCTTCATGAATCTCACGCAAGATCTCTTGACCTTCCTCAGGGGAGACACAACGCTGGAACGCTCCCGTAACACTGCGGCGATGCAGCTCACCATTGATAACAACCATTGACTTAGACCGCCGGGTTATTTGTCTGGCCAAAGTTTCATCCTCAGGCAAATCTCCCCGGGTCATGTAAGCCAGATAGGGCACTGTCCAGTCCGGGATGATGTGGAGAGCCGCCACCAATTGTGCCTCCGGGTCAGGGACAGCCAAGTCTTCCTCTGTAGGCAACTTAACAGAAGGGTTATGCAAGACGTCCAGAAAAGTATTAGGCGGCACCGGTTTTCGCTGAGAGCCCAGCCAGCTTAAAGCATCAGCCGCCTCGTTCTTCCTGCGATTGATGTGCTCTACTTGGTAACCCTGAAAGTGTCCAGCAATGGCATCAACTTCACGGCGATAAGCCGCCATGAGAGGGTCCTTGGAATCCCACTTGCCTGATACTTGTTGAGCCACTAAGTCTGAGTCGCCGAAGCACCTTACCCGGCTCAAGCTCATCTCCTTAGCCATCTGAAGACCATGGAGCAAGGCCTCGTACTCAGCCGCATTGTTAGTGCAAGGAAACATCAACCGTAGCACATAATGGAACTTGTCACCTTTAGGGGAAGCCAATACAACTCCAGCCCCCGAGCCCTCCAATTGCCTGGACCCATCGAAGTGAATAGTCCAATATGTGTTATCCGGCTTTTCTTCGGGCACTTGTAGCTCTGTCCAATCGTTGATGAAATCCACCAAGGCTTGAGATTTAACAGCAGTGCGTGGTACGTATTTCAGACCATGAGGCCCGAGCTCTATAGCCCACTTAGCCACTCTCCCTGTGGCTTCTCTGTTTTGGATGATATCTCCAAGGGGAGCAGAACTGACCACAGTGATAGGGTGACCCTGGAAATAATGCTTAAGCTTCCGGCTTGCCATGAACACACCATAAACAAGCTTCTGCCAATGTGGATACCGCTGTTTGGACTCGATGAGCACTTCACTGACGTAATAAACCAGCCGCTGAACCGGATGCTCCTTGCCCTCTTCCTTGCGCTCCACCACCACAGCCACACTGACGGCATGTGTGTTAGCAGCTACATACAGCAATAAAGGCTCCTTGTCAACCGGAGCAGCAAGGACTGGGGGCTCTGCCAGCTGCTCTTCAAATCCTCAAAAGCAGTATTAGCTGCATCATTCCAGACAAAGTCATCAGATTTCTTCATCAACTGGTATAATGGCATGGCCTTCTCACCCAAATGGCTTATAAATCGGCTTAAAGCAGCGATACGACCCGCCAGGCTCTGGACGTCATTTATACACGCCGGCTTAGCCAGAGAGGTGATTGCCTTGATCTTCTCCGGGTTAGCTTCAATGCCTCTGTTAGAAACCAAGAAACCCAAGAGCTTGCCTGCAGGAACACCAAAAACACACTTGGCCGGGTTAAGCATCATCTTGTAGACCCGGAGATTATCAAAGGTTTCCCTCAGATCATCTATCAAGGTTTCCTTCTCCCTGGACTTAACCACAATATCATCCACATAGGCATGAACATTGCGCCCAATCTGGTTATGAAGACAGTTCTGCACGCAACGCTGATAAGTCGCCTGTGCACTCTTGAGTCCAAAAGGCATAGACACATAGCAGAAGGCTCCAAAGGGAGTGATGAACGCCGTCTTCTCCTGGTCCTTAACTGCCATTTTAATCTGATGATATCCAGAATAAGCATCCAAGAAACTTAAGCGCTCGCAACCCGCCGTAGCATCAATGATTTGATCAATACGGGGAAGCGCAAAAGGATCAGCCGGACATGCCTTGTTTAAGTCCGTGTAGTCCACACACATCCGCCAGGTGCCGTTCTTCTTGAGCACGAGCACCGGGTTAGCTAACCACTCTGGGTGAAAGACTTCAACAATAAACCCGGCCGCCAAGAGCCGGGCCACCTCTTCACCAATGGCTTTCCGCCTCTCTTCATTAAACCGCCGAAGGAATTGCCTGACCGGCTTAAATTTCGGATCAACATTGAGAGTGTGCTCAGCGAGTTCTCTAGGTACACCTGGCATGTCAGAAGGTTTCCATGCAAAAATGTCCCTATTCTCACGGATGAACTCGATGAGCGCGCTTTCCTATTTTGGATCCAGATTGGCACTGATGCTAAACTGCTGAGATGAATCACCTGGAACGAAATCAACAAGTTTAGTCTCATCAGCCGACTTAAATTTCATTGCCGGCTCATGCTCCGTAGTCGGCTTTTTCAGAGAGGTCATATCTGTTGGGTCAACATTGTCCTTGTAAAATTTCAACTCCTCTGTTGCACAAACAGATTCTGCATAAGCTGCATCGCCTTCCTCACACTCCAAGGCCACCTTCCGGCTGCCGTGAACCGTAATGGTCCCATTGTGACCCGGCATCTTGAGCTGTAAATACACGTAACACGGCCGTGCCATGAACTTGGCGTAAGCCGGCCGCCCAAATATGGCATGATACGGACTTCTTATCTTGACCACCTCAAAGGTCAATTTTTCCACCCTGTAGTTGTACTCGTCTCCAAAGGCCACTTCCAACTCGATCTTGCCAACTGGATAAGCCGACTTACCAGGCACCACACCATGGAAAATAGTGTTTGACTGGCTGAGGTTCTTATCAATCAACCCCATACGACGGAAAGTCTCATAATAGAGGATGTTGATACTGCTGCCTCCATCCATGAGCACCTTAGTGAACTTATAACCTCCCACCTGAGGATCCACTACCAAGGCCAAGTGACCCGGATTATCAACCCGAGGAGGGTGATCCTCCCTACTCCACACAATAGGCTGCTCAGACCATCTTAAATAGCATGGAACCGCCGGATCAACAGCATTCACAGCCCTCTTATGAAGCTTCTGATCTCACTTACACAGACTGGTGGTAAATACATGATACTGTCCACCATTAAGCTGCTTTGGGTTGGTCTGATAACCCCCTGCTGCTGTTGATGACCCTGGCCAGACTGCTGATTAAAGCCCCCTTGACCGTTCTGAGGATTGGAATTTGAGCCGCCGCCCGGGCCATGAAAACCGCCAGCGCCTGAGCCGCCGCCCGGGCCATTGTTGCCATTAAAGGCATTGGAATTCTTAAAGGCCTTCATGATCGCACAATCCTTCCATAAATGAGTAGCTGGCTTCTCCCTAGAGCCGTGCCTTGGACAAGGCTCATTCAACAGCTGCTCCAACGTCGGGCCTGACCCGCCGGCTCGGGGAGGTGGCCTCCCCTTGCGTCGCTGGTTATTACCCTGTGAGCTGGCGTTGGCCACGAACTCTAGGCTGCCGTCGGCCTTACGCTTGCCACCTCCTTGGTTCCCCGGGTTATGCTAAGGACCCTTGCCATTGTCGTTCTTCTTTCCCATCCCTGTCCTTTCGTCATCTGAAGTGGGATCCTTGGTACTATCAGAGTCGGCGTACTTGACGAGAGCTGCCATTAGCGTACCCATATCATTGCAGTCGCGCTTAAGCCGCCCGAGTTTCATCTTCAAGGGCAGGAAACGACAATTCTGTTCCAACATTAAGACTGCAGAGCCGGCATCCATCTTATCAGATGAATGTATTATCTCTTGACCCGGCGAACCCAATGTGTCGTAGACTCACCCTCCTGCTGTTTACAGTTAGTCAAATCCACAATTGACATAAACTGCCTACAGGTATCTTTGAAGTTTTGGATGAAACGGGCTTTCAATTCAGCCCAAGACCCGATGGAATTCGGTGGTAGCCCTTTCAACCAAGTGCGGGCAGTCCCATCTAGCATCATGGTGAAGTACTTGGCCATCGCCGCTTCACTGACCTCCTGCAATTCCATGGCCATCTCGTAACTCTCGATCCAGGCTCCGAGTTGTAAGTCAGCCATGTAATTAGGCACCTTCCTAGGCCCCTTGAAGTCCTTGGGTAGACGTTCATTGCGGAGAGCCGGCACTAAACAAGGGACACCTCCAGTCCTCGTAGGGATACCCACGTCGACGGAAGTCGTCGGATAAGCCGGGGGTGTTTGGTAAGCCGTCAACTGAGGCACCTGCTCCGCCTCTTGCCGCGCTCTGTCTTGGTCTGTTGCGTGAAAGGCTCCGTTATGAGCCGGGCCATGGCCAGGGGGCGGGTCATGGCGTCGGACATTACTTGAGCCGGTCGCTGAAACCATGTGTCTGCTATAACTCGGGCTCCGGCCTGGACGAGGGGTTGAGTGGATCCTGTCCCGGCTGTAAGAGTACGCCTCTTGCTGCGCCAGCGCTGTCTGAAGGAGTTCTCTGACCCGGCGGGTTTCAATAGCCGTTGGAGAGTCGCCGTCAATTGGGAGAGCCGCCAGCCGTGCTGCTGCGGCGACCATGTTCTCCAGCGGGTTAGCATAATGACCCGGTGGTATTGGCACATACTGAGGCGGGGCAGGGTTCACCCGGGGAGGCCCCATCACTTGTGGCTGAACAGGGGTCCCAGACCCGGGCACTATGATCCCCGGCGGGTTACTAGACCCTGCACCTGGCGTGTTGAAGAGGTTTCGAGGATCGTAGACCGGAGGGAGTCGAGATTGGGCCTTTTGATGCCTCCTTCTCATGACCTCATTGGACGCGTTCTGATCCATCGTGAGCCGGAAGGACTGCGCCTGAATCAGCTGAGTCTGGGCGTCGAGAGCCGCCCTCTCCGCAGCCATCCTGATCCCTTCCGCCGCCAGATCCTCCTTGGCTTTCACTAGATCTAACTTTAACTGCGCCACCTCCGCGTCATGCTGAGCTTGATCCGCCGGGTCAACCGTGGCGGTCAACAGGGCCGTCATCTTGTCCGTGAGATCCATCAGCACCTGAGCCGGCGAGGGCACCGGGTTTCCTGACCCGGCGGCAGGGTTTTGAACAGGCTGTGCACCGGCCATGAAGATTCCAACCCGGCTCGGCGGCTCAAAAGGGTCCGGAATACTGTCACCATCGGAACAGCCCCTGAGCCTGCCATCTTGAAGTTGATACAACGAGTTTGACTCATCTGTGGACGACTCGCCGTTAGAGCCGGCGGCCGTCTCATCACCAGATCCAGACCCTATAGAGAGTCCTTCATGGATACATCCCACAAAAGCATGCTTCAAGGCACGTAGGGCCCGGGCGGGTCGTGCACGCTGAGCCGTCTCGATGAGATCGGCGCAGAGATCCGGCTCAGGGCCCGGCTCACCAATCTTGCCAATGAAGACATGAATTCCGCCGAAGGGGACCCGGTACCCATACTCAATTGAGCCGGCGTCGGGGCCCCAGTTTGCATCGTCAATGTAGAGCTTGCCGCGACGACTCATGGTCATCCGGCCCACAGCGTATCCCTTGAGCCCTTCAAAGCTGCCCTTCAAGAACTCAAATGCACCGTGCGCTGGCCCTATGGTGGGCGCCAACTGTCGTTGAATTGTCACGGCAGATGTCCTCGAGCTAGGACTTAGTCGTGGAGCCATCGCAGCTAGGAAGCTTGAAGGGGTTAAACGGACAAGGAACACGAGGGTTATACTGGTTCGGCCCCTTACGATGAAGGTAAAAGCCTACGTCCAGTTGAGGTGGTATTGATTAGGGTATCGATGACCAGGGAGCTTAACTGCTATGCCTGGCTCTCGACGAGATCTTTCTTGCCCCTAAACCGCCGCCGGGTCGTCCCTTTATATAGAGAGGTTGACGCCCAGCAGCTCTCAGAGTCCCGGCCGGCTCATAAGAGTGTCCGGCTCGGACTCTCAACTATTCTTGCCTTACACTACAAGTTCTACCATAATGACGGTTGTAACTATGGGCCTTAAGCCATCTCCGGGTCTTAAGCTCATCTTTGGCCCACCGTCTTCAAGCTTGGCGCCGGGCTTCAGGTAATGACCATTATGAGTAACCCGGCCCCTCCGGGCGGGTGACTCTAAGGTTTATATCCTCAAGAGCAGTGGTTTTATTTTATAGAAATAATTGATCTCTCATGCTTCACTTATATTGTGTTGAGAGTCTTTTAGAACAGCATGGTAGTTTTCTTTGGCTATTAAATTAGTCCTAATATGATGAACATCCAAGATGGGTATAATAAAAACTTTCATATAAAGTGCATCGAATACTATGAGAAGTTTGTTTCTTTATGATTGTTTTGAGATAAGAAGATGGTGATATTAGAGTCATGCTAGTTGAGTAGTTGTGGATTTGAGAAACACTTGTTCTAAAGTTTGTGATTCCCGTAGCATGCACGTATGGTGAACCGTTATGTGATGAAGTCAGAGCATGATTTATTTATTGATTGTCTTCCTTATGAGTGGCGGTCGGGGACGAGCGATGGTATTTTCCTACCAATATATCCCCCTAGGAGCATGCGCATAGTACTTCGTTTCGATAACTAATAGATTTTTGCAATAATTACGTGAGTTCTTTATGACTAATGTTGAGTCCATGGATTATACGCACTCTCACCTTCCACCATTGCTAGCCTCTCTAATACCGCGCACCTTTCGCCGGTATCATACACCCACCATATACCTTCCTCAAAACAGCCACCATACCTACCTATTATGGCATTTCCATAGCCATTCCGAGATATATTGCCATGCAACTTACCACCGTTCTGTTTGTTATGACACGCTCCATCATTGTCATATTGCTTTGCATGATCATGTAGTTGACATCGTATTTGTGGCAAGGCCACCTTTATAGTTCTTTCATACATGTCACTCTTGATTCATTGCATATCTTGGTACACCGCCGGAGGCATTCATATAGAGTCATATTTTGTTCCAAGTATTGAGTCGTAATCTTTGAGTTGTATGTAAATAAAAGTGTGATGATCATCATTATTAGAGCATTGTCCCAAGTGAGGAAAGGATGATGGAGACTATGATCCCCCCACAAGTCGGGATGAGGCTCCGGATGAAAAAAGAAAAAAAAAGGGGCCATAAAAAAAGGCCCAGACAAAAAAATGGGTGAAAAAGAGAGAAGGGACAATGTTACTATCCTCTTTCCACACTTGTGCTTCAAAGTAGCACCATGATCTTCATGATAGAGAGTCTCTTGTTTTGTCACTTTCATATACTAGTGGGAATTTTACATTATAGAACTTGGCTTGTATATTCCAATGATGGGCTTCCTCAAAATGCCCTAGGTCTTCATGAGCAAGCAAGTTGGATGCACACCCACTTAGTTTCTTTTGTTGAGATTTCATACACGTATAGCTCTAGTGCATCCGTTGCATGGCAATCCCTACTCACTCACATTGATATCTATTGATGGACATCTCCATAGCCCGTTGATACGCCTAGTTATTGTGAGACTATCTTCTCTTTTTTGTCTTCTCCACAACCACCATTCTATTCCACATATAGTGCTATGTCCATGGCTCACGCTCATGTATTGCGTGAAGTTTGAAAAAGTTTGAGAACATCAAAAGTATGAAACAATTGCTTGGCTTGTCATCGGGGTTGTGCATGATTAAATACTTTGTGTGCTGAAGATAGAGCATAGCCAGACTATATGATTTTGTAGGGATAACTTTCTTTGGCCATGTTATTTTGAGAAGACATGATTGCTTTGTTAGTATGCTTGAAGTATTATTATTTTCATGTCAATATTAAACTTTTGTCTTGAATCTTTCGGATCTGAACATTCATGCCACAATAAAGGAAATTACATTGAAGAATATGCTAGGTAGCATTCCACATCAAAAATTCTGTTTTTATCATTTACCTACTCGAGGACGAGCAGGAATTAAGCTTGGGGATGCTTGATACGTCTCCAACGTATCTATAAATTTTTATTGTTCCATGCTATTATATTATCTGTTTTGGATGTTTAATGGGCTTTATTATACACTATATTATTATTATTGGGACTAACCTACTACCCAAGGCCCAGTGCAAATTGTTGTTTTTTGCCTATTTCAGTGTTTCGCATAAAAGGAATATCAAACGGAGTCCAAACGGAATGAAACCATTGGGAGAGTTATTTTTGGAACAAACGTGATCCAGAGGACTTGCATTGGACGTCAAGAAAGAAGCGAGGAGGCCACGAGGCAGGGAGGCGCGCCTGCCCCCTGGGCGCGCCCCCACCCTCGTGGGCCCCTCGCAGCTCCACCGACCTACTTCTTCCTCCTATATATACCCATATACCCTAAAACATCCAAGAGCACCACAAAACCCTATTTCCACCGCCGCAACCTTTTGTACCCGTGAGATCCCATCTTGGGGCCTTTTCTGGTGCTCTGCCGGAGGGGGAATCGATCACGGAGGGCTTCTACATCAACACCATAGCCTCTCCGATGGTGTGTGAGTAGTTTACCTCAGACCTTCGGGTCCATAGTTATTAGCTAGATGGCTTCTTATCTCTCTTTGGATCTCAATACAAAGTTCTCCTCGATCTTCTTGGAGATCTATTCGATGTAATTCTTTTTGCGGTGTGTTTGTCGAGATCCGATGAATTGTGGGTTTATGATCAAGATTATCTATGAACAATATTTGAATCTCCTCTGAATTCTTTCATGTATGATTTGTTATCTTTGCAAGTCTCTTTGAATTATCAGTTTGGTTTGGCCTACTAGATTGATCTTTCTTGCAAAGGGAGAAGTGCTTAGCTTTGGGTTCAATCTTGTGGTGTCCTTTCCCAGTGATAGCAGGGGCAGCAAGGCACGTATTGTATTGTTGCCATCGAGGATAAAAAGATGGGGTTTATATCATATTGCTTGAGTTTATCCCTCTACATCATGTCATCTTGCCTAATGCTTTACTCCGTTCTTATGAACTTAATACTCTAGATGCATGCTGGATAGCGGTCGATGTGTGGAGTAATAGTAGTAGATGCAGAATCGTTTCGGTCTACTTGTCGCGGACGTGATGCCTATATACATGATCATGCCTAGATATTCTCATAACTATGCACTTTTCTATCAATTGCTCGACAGTAATTTGTTCACCCACCGTAATACTTATGCTATCTTGAGAGAAGCCACGAGTGAAACCTATGGCCCCCGGGTCTATTTTCCATCATATTAATCTTCCGTCAACTAGCTATTTCTGTCGCCGTTTATTTTGCAATCTTTACTTTTATTCTTTATCATAAAAATACCAAAAATATTATCTTATCATCTCTATCAGATCTCACTTTTGCAAGTGGCCGTGAAGGGATTCACAACCCCTTTATCGCGTTGGTTGCAAGGTTCTTATTTGTTTGTGTAGGTACGAGGGACTTGCGTGTGGACTCCTACTGGATTGATACCTTGGTTCTCAAAAACCAAGGGAAATACTTATGCTACTTTGCTGCATCACCCTTTCCTCTTCAAGGGAAAACCAACGCATGCTCAAGAGGTAGCACTGATCTCCGCTGGCTCGCTATCAAGAATTTTCCATCCTACATCACCATCGAGCCCCTTTTGTCATTTCTGAAGGACACGTTCTGCGATGCTGGCTTGGGATCCACAGCTTCCAAGTCAGACCTCATCGACGGCGACCACAAGAAGGGCACCCTCTCCGGCTCTTCCAAGGGGAAAGAGCCCATCTGCTCTTCGAAGGGGAAAGAGCTCGTCTGCGACATCAGGGAGGGCACCCAAGAGTCGTGCTCTTCCAAGGGGAAGGAGCCCATCTGCGACAACATGGAGCGCATCCAAGGTCCATGATCTTCCCACGGGAACAAGCCGGCCATCTGTGACAAAGTGAGGAAGCCCATGATTTGTTTTGCCGTGCCTCTTCACAGGGGGGACCCATGATTTGTTTTGTCGAGTCCCGTTTGTAGTGTAGTGAGAATATGTCCAGTTTTAATTGCTATATTTGGTTGTTTGCAGTATGCCTTGTTTATTTCAGTTGTTCACAATGTGATGCTCTATATGTGCAATTATTTACTGTGCAGTACATTTCATCAATCCAGTTTTAAACATACTGATAGGAATGCATATATTTGCTTCCTGTTAAGCCTGTTATAGCTACCATATGCCTCTTTTAAAGTTTTTTGATTGTTCGGTTGTTTGTAGTTAGAATATGTCCAGTTTCAACTGCTATCTTTGGTTGTTCGTAGTATGCCTTGTTTATTCCAGTTATTCATAACGTGATGTTCTATATGTGCAAGTATGAACTGTGCAGTTCAATTTCATCAATACCAGTTTCAACATTACCACTATGAATGACTACATTTGGTTGCTGCATCTTGTAGTTAACACGCCTTTCCATTTTTATTTAACAATAACCAGTGTACTTAGACCGACACAATACCAGTTTGAATGACTATGTTTGCTTGTTGTTAAATGTTAGGCCTGTTGCAGTTAACACACCATTCCACTTGTTTTGCTTTACTAGCATGCTTAAACCTGCACACTGAAGCTATCTTTTGGAGTTTATTTTGTCTGCCATGGATATATTTGGTTGATCTTTAGCCTGTTGTGCTTAACATGCCTCTGAATGTACCTACACAAGAAAATTTTGGGAACGACTGATGTTTTCCATCGAGGTTACTTTCATCCCATGGCTTATATATACTCACTGTTCAGGATATCGGTAGCTGGTAGCATATAGGCCGGGGGCTGATAAGGGGCTAATCTGTGAATCAGACTTTTAATTGAATATATCTGTAACCCATTTATCGTTAGGTTAACTAGGGCCATATGTAATATATCTGAGGCTACATAGCAACATGCATTGTACTTAATGTCTAAATATGCAATCCTAGGCTACATAGCAACAAGGAATAGTGTTACCTCAATGTTTTGATGATGTCTAGATATACGTAGAAGAGCAGTAGCAGCAAAAACAACAACAACATAGCCCTGTTTGGATACTCAACTTAGCTAGAGGTCAGAGTTAGTTTCTAGCTCATGACTAACCCTGAACTAACTCCATCCAAAGAGGTGTTTGGATGACAGGGTTAGATTGACAATAAATGCACTAGGAGAACTAGCTCCAATTAGCACCTCTTGGGTGGGATAGTTTTTTTGGGTGGGTTAGATGCAACTAGCTCAAACTAGCCCTCATGTTTGGATATACTTTAGGGCTATTTGAGCCCAAACTAGCTTAAACTAACTCTAACCCATGGATACAGCAGCAGTTAATCAGCCGATAATTTGTAAAAATGCAATAAACTCCTTCCGGCCCATAATATAAGATGTTTATTCATCTAATATGTGAGTATATTGGATGCTATAAGATATTATAAAAGAGTGTTATACTACATCATTGTGCAATTGCTGCTTAGCTTCTAATATTAACTTGGTGCTTTTAGGTACATATGTCATTGGTAAAGGTCCGGGCTTCGACCCTTTCGGCGTATGGGGCAACGAGATATCAATAAACCAGCATCAACTGAGGAAGCTGATAAAGATTGTTAGTAAAATGGGTCAAAAGATGGCAATTAAACTATTTGTTTACACTTTAACCAAGACAACAGCGAACTGCAGGATGGCAAGTAAGAACTCTCAGTCTTCTTTTTACTGCCCATAATGAGTTGTGTTAGATGACAATGTCTGAATCTTTTTCCTTTGCAGTGGTTCCCAAAGCAGTTTACTCAAGATTACCTCTCAAACTACATGATTGGTGGGCATACAAAGGTTAAAGTATTTCTACCAGAACACGAGGATTATCTAGATGTTTTCATGAAGACCGTGAAGGATGGGCGGTCGGCCATCATAAGGGGTTGGACTAGAGTCGTGTGTGCCTTCTGCATCTATCGTAAAATTCTATATGCCACAAATAGAAGTAGAAAGAAATCCTAGCAATCATTGAGATTTAATCTAGAGGAAATCGCAATCTAATTACCATGAGAGCGAATTAACAGAGTCAGTTCAACTAAATGGTCAAAACCAGAATAAAGGAAGGTAACGAAATACTTCATTAACAAGGCCCGTTTAATTAACAATTTGAGCTTTCTTTGCTCACCAGCTTTTTTCTGCGCCCCTTCACTCACTTCTGAATGACTCCTTTAGCACTCTCTTTTGGCCGGTTACTTCATTGAAATAGAAAGTACATCTCTAACTCCTGGCTAACGCGAATCATTCAAAAACTACTACTTATTGGGTTGGGCAACCGACACATGAAATCGATGCCGGGCTACACTTCCTTCAATTAATTGTTTAGGTTTACTTTGGCGGAGCATTCAATCCAGGTGTGGGAATCATTCCGACTTCATGTATTTGCCCTGACCTAGCCTATTGGGAATGTAGGTGTCCGAGAATGGAAGCTCGGCAACAGAGCAAACCGGAAGAAGTATGTACCTCATGAAGCAAGGACTAGCCAGAGCTCTTAGTATGGCCACTTTTGTAGGATGAATCCGTTCACTGCCTGCTTCTCTATCGCATTGGACCTAGAAAGAGTGCAAACAGGAAGCATAGATCCTTGAGAAATAGAGGAGCTATGAGTGCTGTCCACAACCTCTAATGTTCCAAAAGATATAATCCATCACTCGCTCCAGAGACCTCAGTACCATGCTAACTCCAAGAATTTCCTTCTTTAGTACATAAAGCATCAGCTGCTGGATAGAAAGCAAAAGCATTTATTTATAGCTGATAGTTAGCTTTCGCTTGATTTCTTTCTTATAAAATTACATTTTGTTGATTGTAGATTGGGTCGGTGTAAATAAAGGGTGAGCTCCAAACTACAGTGGGAAAGGCCGAGTATACACCAACCATACTTTGGAGTGAGAAGGAGATCCTAACTAACAAAATAAGGCATCTGATACTATGCTGAAAAGTCTCGTTTGGTCACTTTTCAAAAGAAGGATGCGCCGCCATTATATCATCATCTGGCACTGCTTGACTTGCTTTCACAGCTTTTAGCTTGAATGTGGCACTAAAGCCTCCATGTCAACTAAAGAAAATAGTTCAAGACAATAGAGCACAGAGGGGATTACCAACATGGGTTCAGCATTTCATTTAGTGAATGCGGAGATAAAAGCAGCTGCCATTGATGTGCAATTGGACCGCTCGCATCGCTCCTTGACACGAAGGCTATAAGAATCAAAGGAAATACTGGGCATAAATTTTCAAACCTGGCAAAGTCCTTACTTACTCGGCTCCACGCCAAAGCGATGAAAAGACCTTTTATTTAATATGGTCACGCCCATGAGAGAAAGTCTAGCCCTATCAACACCTTCTGATCCTAGTTGGCTCGAGTAAGGCAGGCTACTTCTAAGCAATATCGAGAACATTGAACCTCATTGAAAAGAAATAACTTCCGGCCAACATAAAGATCCAGCAACCTTTTGCCTGACCTCGGCTCTGACGCATTCCTCCTAGCCTAGATTTTCACTACATTCTTTGGGATCAATGCCTACTTCTTGAACTTGAAATACCTGTATCCCTTCTTTGATAAGTGGAATGTTTCGCTTGAGCGTCTACTTTGGCGGAACCCTTGTTATCTATGCTATGTATTTTTGGCCTAGCCCTCTATAAGGCACACGTTTTTCATACGTGAGGCTATAGAAGGAAAGCAACAATCCTGGAGGAGGAAACAGTTCACTTGTTGGGCACCTGGGCTCCCTATTCGTAAATTCACTTACATGACGAGCAATTAACAAGGCGTGCTGCATTTGAATGACATGTTATTTGAATAATATTGCTGCTGTATCGCAAGTCTCAGTCCTCCAAAATAGGAGATGACTATGGACAGTGATACCAGGTAAACGGAGTGCCAGTGATTGCCTTGGTTGATAGTGGCAGCACACATTGTTTTGTAGACCTCAAAGATTGTGAAGCGGGCTGGTTACGACTCAACTCCGTATAAACCTATGGAAATCACAGTAGCAAATGGCGCTAAGATGTATTGTGAGCACAAATGTGATGGCATGCTATGGGTAATGCAAGGGAAGGAGTTTCAGTTTGACATGAAAGTCATGGAGGTAGGTTCGTATGAGGGGGAGATTGGATTTTGTTGCTATAAGAAGGAAGGGCCAATTATTTTCTCAACCAGTGCACCATCCATAACATTGGTCAAGGAAGGCAAGAACGTAGTTTGAAAGGGAATTCAGGATCAGACAAGGAGGTCAGTAGAAAGAGGAAGGGTGCAGTTACAACAAGGAGAGATTTGTATGCTCATGCAAGCTTTTCCAGTGAATGCCACCAGCAAAGAAACCAGAATACTTAACAGTATGAATAAGTTACTTACCCGAGACTCTGACATTTTCAATGAGCCAAAAGAGTTACCACCAGACCCATGATCATGTAATACCTCTTCTGGAGGGAGCTGGGCCGATTAATCTTAGGCCGTACAGATACTCGCACGATCAAAAGGCAGCCATTCAAAAGTTGGTCGATGAAATGCTAGCAGCTGTTGTGATTAGGCCAAGCTCAAGCCCTTTGCCCTTTTCAAGTCCTGTACCTGTAGGTAGGATGGGTGGGAGTTGGCGATTGTGTATAGACTACAGGAAACTAAATAGCCTTACCATTAATAAAAATATCCCATTCCTTTCGTGGATGAACTCTTGGAAGAGGGCAGTCCCAAATGAAAAAAAAAACCATTTATCGATCCCAAGAAGCAAGTGAATTAGTTTTATTGCTTTTATTCCTTTAGCTTCTATTTATTGCAAGCACATATTTTATAGTAATATTTGAGATGCTGGACTAAAAGGGAGTCAGAGGTAAGCCCTAGCTAGCCACCCCCCTCTTCCCTATCAGCTGAGAGTTTGCATTCGCCAGTGTGCCACCATTCCTTATTCATATTGTACTTCACTTCTCTATGCTTCAGGCATTCCTCTTTCATCTTGTGATACCCCAGACCTGTTTCTTTGGATCCTTAACTACAAAAGTAAGCACCTCCCCTAACTAATTAGTTAGTATCGAGAGACTAAAAAATCATGAAAGTTGAGAAACAAAGGTACTCTTGCCGATGGAAGAAATTCCATAAATGTCCCATAGAGTCAAAAGGCTGTTTTGAGGAACCAGTATCAAAACTTGACCCATTAGCTGCTGCCCTACTTCATCCAAGGGCTAGGTGTGGGTGTGACTAAATCCCCTCCTTACTTACTTAATAGTTATTTTAGTCTCCTTGGGCAGTCGACTCCTTCAATTGGTCATGCTTTTCTTGTTTCTCTGGATTCGTTAGGCATGCGACGGGCGAGCAATCTCTTGATACTATGCCTAGCTGTGGGCTTGCTCTTCTTTTTGACCTTGCTTGATCACTCACTAATAGGGATTGGGCTGATCCAGGCATGCAAGCACTCATGTACCCTTTTCATCCACTCCTTCATCTGCTGATTGTCGCTGTCGATGCCCAGCTATTTAGTTTGGAAAGTGTTAATCCGAGTAGTGATCCCTGTGGCATACCTCTGAAGGTACCAACGCTTGTCGTTGTGTTAATGGATCAAATATGTAGTAGACGTTATCAGATCAAAGTACCCGCCTTGGAGGAGTTGGTATCAAAGAAAGACAGCTCTCAAATGGATTTGATGGTCTATGATGACCAAGTAGAAGCATCCGTTCCACATAGGTGATTTTTATAGAACCATAGGCGCAAGCTCTTCTCAAAACAATTTTGTTTATAGGATTCAGTCGTTCGTTTGTTTTCTTTTGAATTGACATAGAGAAATCTTTCTCACGTTCCCTCAATTCAGGAATAGGTGGCGAAGGCTACTTGTTCCTTGTATATATATATAAAGGAAAGTGGTTATTTTTCCTTTACGGCAATAAGAGTTGATTCCCTTGCTTGTAGTTTTGGATCGATTCCGTGTATTTCACATATTTAAGAGTGGTTAGGAGAGAGAATCAATGTTTATGGGAAGAGGGAAAGAAAGATCAGGGGAAGAAGCGGGGTAGAGGAATTGGTCAACTCATCTAGCTCATGACCTGAAGACTGCAGGTTCGAATCCTGTCCCCGCCTAATCATAGTCAAAATCTGAGTTTGATCCTAGCTCAGAAGGAACGCTAGCTATATGCTTAACACATGCAAGTCGAACGTTGTTTTCGGGGAGCTGTGCAGAAGGAAAAGAGGCTCCTAGCTAAAGTTGAGTAGTTATAAGCCGAACGGAGTTCTGTCTCATATTGTTATGTTTACCTGGAATGCCATAAGCCTGCTCTCAAGGAACAACTCAAATCACTTCTGACGCGGGACTTGCTTTCGCACGGGGAGTTGGATAAAATTACCCTCTTGTGGGTATGGCGATAGATAGCAATAGCAACGGATTGATTATGATTAAGTAGACTAACTGTTGGATGAGCTCCAAAAGGTGGTTAGCCTGATGATTCAACCAAAGGGAGTGGGCCCTTTAAACCCCTAGGGCGTAAGCATTTTTGCCTATCCAAAATAAGAGGTCAAGTCAATATTGAATATGCGGTTAGTACCTATTAGTATTAGATACAGAATCCTATTTGCTTTGAGCACCCCTATCCTATATTCTCTCTATCTATAGATGGAGAAAGACATGCTCGATATGAATTGGGACAAAGAAGAAAGTCAAAAGCAGGAGGTAGGTCCGTGGAGGGCACTGAAGGAAATATGCCCTAGAGGAAATAATAAAGTTGTTATTTTATATTTCCTTATTCATGATAAAGGTTTATTATTCATGCTAGAATTGTATTGATCGGAAACCTAAATGCATGTGTGAATACATAGACGAACATTGTGTCCCTAGTAAGCCTCTACTAGACTAGCTCGTTGATCAAAGATGGTTAAGGTTTCCTAGCCATAGACATGTGTTGTGATTTGATAGCGTGATCACATCATTAGGAGAATGATGTGATGGACAAGACCCATCTGTTAGCTTAGCATAATGATCGTTAAGTTTTATTGCTATTGCTTTCTTCATGTCATAAATATATTCCTTTGACTATGAGATTATGCAACTCCCGGATACCGGAGGAATACCTTGTTTTTTATCAAACGTCACAACGTAACTGGGTGATTATAAAGATGCTCTATAGGTATCTCTGAAGGTGTTTGTTGGGTTGGCATAGATCGAGATTAGGATTTGTCACTCCGAGTATCGGAGAGGTATCTCTGGGCATTCTCGGTAATACACATCATAAGAAGCCTTGCAAGCAATGTGACTAATGAGTTAGTTGCGGGATGATGTATTACGGAACGAGTAAAGAGACTTGCTGGTAACGAGATTGAACTAGTTATGAAGATACCAACGATCTAATCTCGGACAAGTCACTGCTGCGCGTCGGTCCTAAACAAACGGTTTTTAACCCCTTTCCGCGATGGCATTTGGAACCGTCGCCAAGTGAGTGTGCGCAATAGGGGGGTCCTTCCCACACAACCCAGAAACCGTCAGGGATATGCCCTCTTGGCACACACGTTCGGCAAAATGAGGTCGTGTGCGACCGGCGAGCGCTCAGATACGGAAATACGTCCAATAGAGCTAAAAATACAATTATACGGCGAAATTGTTTCCGATCGCAAGTACATCCCACACAGTCAGTCCCCGCTAAACATTTCCGTTCATATGTACATCCCACATAGTCGCTCCAAGGAAAACGTTTCCGTTCACAGGTACATCACACACAATTTTTCCCGTTAAATCGTTTGTGATAGCGTTGCCATTGCACACGATATTAATAATTATATCGTCTGCGTTATAGAATGCATCACACACGGTGCGTAGAAAGAAACTATGTGGAAAAGGTTGTCCATCACACACACTTTTTATGTGATAAACGTTTGCGCAAGGTGGCCTAACGCAAACAGTTTTCAAGAGAAAGTTGTGTGTGTAGTGGAGATTGATCGCACACGTAGTGGATCCTAGAAACGTTTCTGATCTCCACGTATATCGCAGACGTTTCGCTTTCACAAACCGTGTGAAGTGTAATCCATAATTAATGCAATTAATCCAATTAATCCCTAATTTAAAAATCACATGTTATGAATTTGAAAGTAGGCAATCACTTATTTCATATCCAACCATGTTTATTACAAATATAGGTTCAACCACGAATCCATAATTCAATGCACAGGTACATATACTGAAGAACTACAGAAGCACCAAGTAAAGAATGATGAACCACAGTTGTACTAAAGACTGTAAAGAGAGAGGCGAAAGACATTCTGGTTGCTGGAGAAGGTGAAGCAGAATGCCCATATTGTGCCCTCCTCCATGCGTAAGGCGCGCATGACTCTAGGCCAACCCCTTGTGATGGCTGCCCGTCCATCCTTCACTGTCTTCATTAGGACTTCTCGATGCTCATTGTAGTCTGGATGAAATACTTTAACCTTCATTGCGTGTCCACCAATCATGTACTTTGCGAGGTAATCTTGAGTGAACTGCTTCGGTAACCACTGGGAACAAAAAAAATTCAGACATTGTTGTCTAACAACTCATTATGGGCAGTAAAAAGAGAAGGCTGCAGAGTTTGTAGTTACCATCCTACAGCTCACTATTGTGTTGGATAGAGCATAAACAAATAATTTGCTTGCCACCATTCATATCTTTTTGCTAATAATCCTTATCAGTTTCCTCACTTGATGCTTGTTCATCAATATCTAATTGTCCCATACACAAAAAGGGTTGATGCGTGGATCCTTGCCAAGGGCATATGTACCTACAAGCAACAAGTCCATATTAGAAGCTAACTAGTGTCCAGGCCTGGATCTATATGCACTACATTATGGAACGACGGGGGGGGGGGGTACAAGCCAAGGGATGAAGCTAACCTCGGCGGAAAATGGTGGCCACTCCCATTGTTGTCCTGCATAAGTAGTGCAAAGGCATGATAAGTACAGTAATCTTAACATCAAACAAATATAGCAAAGGTAAACAACATCATCTCCAAATGATAGCTTGAATGTGTTGGTTTCAACATGCTATTAAAGCATCTATAAAATGGAAGGCAATGTTACCGACAGCAGGCTTAACAGCCATCAAACATTGCAATTCAAACTGGTATTGTTGAAAATGAATAGAACGTAGGTAATGCTTAAACATCACACTGGATAAATGTGTAAAACTGAAATAAAGGGCATGTGTTAACTACACCAGGAATAACTGGAACCAAATATAGCCGGTCAAACTTGTATTGATGTAGTCGAGCGGCACAGTTCTGACTTGCACATAATGAACCACACATTGTGAATGACTGAAATAAACAAGGCATAAATGACCAGTATAACTGTCGGCGTCCTGGGAACGGGGGTCCCCAGACTTGCCTGCCTGCGGCCCACAGCGTGGCTGAGCTAGCAGGCCGTATGGACCATCTTCATCGACGAGGCATTCAAGACCCTTGCAAGAGGCCAAGCCTCGCGAGGCGGACGACGCAAGACCTCCTCAGGAGCGGCCAAGCCAGGCAGGCTCACGAGGAGCGGAGATATCAAGGCGGGGCAAACCTCACGAGGCTCTCGTGACGTGAGCCATGACGATCGACACCAGGCGGGCGCCAGGCGGGCGCCAGCGCGCGCATCGTCCTTGTTTCCTCTTTGGTGCTAAGGAAGCCAGCGCAGGCAAGGAGTGCCGAAGCATCAGGCAAAGGTTGCTATATTGGTGCAATGAAACCAAGACCAGGAGGACGGCAAGACAGAGGTCATCGTGGAGCCCAAGACGGCGTCACCACCAAAGCCTTTCGCAGGCGAAGACCACTTTTGTCAGGATAGCTTGTACTAGCTATCCCCCTTCAAACATGCCCGCCGTTGTTGGCTCCCTTCCCGCTCATTATTTGGGAAGAGGACCAGGGCCCCTATAAATAGGTCTAGCCACCACAGTAGTAGGGACAACTCGAACAGATCGAAAGCCAACACTAGCACAAGAACACCTCAACCTCAGGAGGCTGTTCTTCCCCTTGTACTGTTCATCGTCAGCCCAAGAGGCAATCCACCACCACCACACTAGAGTAGGGTATTACACCACAACGGTGGCCCGAACCAGTATAAATCCCGTGTCTTTCTGTGTTGCGAGTTCGTCGAGTTCGTCCGCGAGATCTTCGCGAGCTAGGGCGTGGATCGGTAGGAGGGAAAGACTTCGCGCGCACCCCAATGTCCCCACATCCGACATTTGGCGCGCCAGGTAGGGGTGCGCCGTAGCTTCCCTTCCATCAGTTCGTCTCTCCGTCGCTGCATCGTCTCCATGGCCGACGCTCGTCGTGCTCGAGCTGAGCGTCGGGCTGCCCTCACCTCCCGCGTTGCTCAGACGGCTCCCGTCGGCAGGCAACCTCGTCGTTCACCGTCTCCCGCCGCCAACGCTGCCACCGGCCCGGCGGGTAACGAGTAGCAGGCGTCCTCGCTGCATCCTTCGGTGCGGCAGGATGGCCGCACCGCCACACCATCGCTAACCCCGGCCGGTTCTTCATCTCACGCATGCCGCACTCCCATGGAGGCGCGGGCCGTGCTCCTTGCGGCAAACGAACTCCTGTGCTACCGCCCCGTCGACGACCTCTACGAGGAGTGGCTCGACCGCGTCGCCGAGCTCGTCCGCGCCGTAGGGGGCTCCCCGGTGCCATCCCTCTCTCTACCTCACCCTCAGCCAGCCACGGGCGATGAGGCCCATGGCGCGCCTCCACCACCTCTGCCCCAAGACGGTGCCTTGGCACCAAGGCGCACGGCCCCATGGCGTGATCCACCATGCCCGGTGCCCCTGCGCGAGGAAAGAAGCCGCCAAGAAATCCCGCGGCCATGAGAAGCTGCACCTGCGCTCCCCGCGCCTCCTCTTCAAGACCGCGCGCCACCCGCAGCGGCGCCGCGCGGACCTCGTCAAGACCAAGCTCCACCTCCGAGGCGGGCACTAGCGACCACAGCTGGCTGCCGCGCCTTCACCCCCGAGCTGTGTAGCGTCGCCTCGCCATGCAAGTTCAAGCCGGACCTGCCACCTCGCTACGACGGCACCGCCGACCCCATGGAGTTCCTGCAGCTCTACAAGCCGAGCATCTAAGCAGCCAACGGCGATGAGAAAGTCATGGCGAACTGGTTTCCCATGGCTCTCAAAGATGGCGCCCGCTCCTGGCTCCTGAACCTGCAGCACGACTCGATCTCCTCCTGGGACGAGATGCGCGACCGCTTCGTCGCCAACTTCCAGGGCACTCGCGACCGCCCGCCGGCCGCGGGTGACCTGCGCCGCATCAAGCAACAACCGGGAGAGACCCTCCAAAAGTACATCCAACGCTTCAACAACACCCGCCTCAAGATCCCCAAGGTCACGGACGAGGCCATCATCTCCGCGTTCTCCGACGGCGTCCGCGACGTCAAGATGAAGGAAGAGCTCGCTATCCACGAGGAGCTCTGCACATCTCAGGAGCTGTTCAACCTGGCGACCAAGTGCGCAAGAGCTGAGAAAGGGTGCCTCTCTCTCCTCGAGCTGCCAGCTGCAGGAGCGGAGGAGAAGAAGGCCAAGGCCAAGGACGTGAAGCGCAAGGATGCAGTGGTGTTCGCAGCAGAGCCCGACACCAAGCGGGGCAGAGATCAGCCCGAGTCATCCAAGAACGGCCGACCGTTCCGCGCCTTCCACAACCTGAACACCCACAATACCAGCGACTGTCAAGAGCTCAGAGCCATACGGGAAGGACGCTTCGGTCGACGCCCCGAGCGCAACGACCGGGGCTACGGCCGTGGAGGAGGACGTGGAGGCGGACGCTGGGACGACCGTGGCCCGCGCCAGGAGTAGCGCGACAGGCCTCGTGAGGACCGCTGGCAGGACCATCCTTGCGAGGGCGCCTGGAGGGACCAGCCTCGCGAGGATCACCCCCAAGGCAGCACCGGTCTTCCCCCGCTACCACCGCCGAAAAGGAAAGATGACCACCATCAGGACGAGGGGGCTGGGGGCTTCCAGGAGCCGCGCGCAATCGCCTGCATCTTGGGCGGCGCCCAGGCCCCAGCCTCTCAGTGCATCTTCAAACAGTTCGCTCGCGAGGTGAACACGGTGCTCCCCAAGCTCGAGGCCACGCGCCCGCTCAAGTGGTCCCAATGCGCCATCACTTTCAACTCGGCAGATCAGCTCAAGTGCGCGGCCACTGCCGGCGCCCTCCCGATGTTGTGTTCCCCAGTCATCAGCAATGTGCAGGTTACCAAGACCCTCATCGACGGCGGCGCAGGGCTCAACGTCCTGTCCGTCGACACGTTCAACAATCTCCAAGTGCCATACGAGCAGCTCCGGCCAACCAAACCTTTCTCAGGAGTAACCGACGGCTCCACCACACCGATATGGCAAGTCCTCCTGCCTGTCACCTTCGGAGAACGCAAGAACTACCGCACCGAGCTCATGGACTTCGACGTTGCGCACATCCGCCTGTCGTACAACGCCATCCTTGGGTATCCGGCCCTGGCCAAGTTCATGGCGGTCACCCACCACGGCTACAACGTCCTCAAGATGCCGGGAAGCGGAGGAATCATCACGGTCCCATGTGAAGAAAGAGATGCGGTGTGATCCCTTGAGCGCGCCTTCCAAGCTGCAGCAATCGACGACCCCGACAGCAGAAGTGAGGGCCCTCCGGAGGCCATCCCCAAGAAGAAGCAGCTGCGCCCGCAGGATCTCAGGAGGATGGTGACGCAGCAGGAGCCTCATCAGAATCAGCGTCCGTCCCAAGGGCGCCTCCCTCCATCGCATAGGAAGGCGCGCCCAACGCCCTCCTCGGACAGGGCTCGGGGGCTCTCTTCTGGAGGGCCTCAGATCTTGCCAACCTCATGAGGGAGGTGCTTGGCCACCACTTGGAGGCGTGCTTCGTGGCACGTGACCCTCAGGAGAGCACAGGGCAAGGAGTGCCCACCACTAAGGAGTTCATCTCCAAGACCACTCAGGAACTGCAAGAAGCAAGAGCCATGCGTGGCGACAGCCGCTCACGAGGCACAGCTCCGCATCCTGGCGAGGATGCTGGGCTGCGTGTCTGCATCGACGTTCCCGGGCTCAACAGGGCCGCATCTCAGGAGCGCTTCTGGCCATCGCGTGTGGGCCGCTGCGAGGGCCCACCACACAGCCACGTTCTCATGCCCTTCGGCTTGCCGAGCATGGCGTCAGCCTATCAGCGCAACATGCGGCGTGTCCTGGCGGCTCAGGAGGCCAGGTACCATGCCGTCTTGGAGGAGATGGAGACGGTCCTCAGGGAACCTCCCGAGCCCCCAGAGCCTCCCGAGGCTCAGGGCTCCGGTGGCTCATGAGGAGTCACTCCTTCGACGCACGTCTTCAGCTGCACCAACTCTACTTCGTCTACAGAACCAGGTGACATCTTCCAAGCTCGTTTAGCTGGGAGCGCCCTTCGGGCTGCATTATTCCCAGGCCACATGGGTCCGTCCCTATGGCATGTATCCCTTTTGCTTATGTCTTTAGCTTACCTTGTTGGGGGCGCCCCATGGGCTGCATCATCCCCAAGCCGCTCGGGCCGGACCCAGTGGCATGTATCTTCCTGCATTTACCTAAGTTGAGTTGCTTTCCATACTTAACCTGCTTACGGCTATCACTTGCTCGACCACCACCTCCCACAGGGGCCTTCTCACAGGCACGGTGCTGGTGCATGGGTCCGTCCCTGCCACGTCGACAAATCTGAGCGGCCGAGCTCTGGCTCGCGGCACGTCCCGCGCACGTCACCTCACCAGGCCCTCAGTGCCTTCACTTCATCCAAAGCAACCAGCGGCAGGCTGACAGCTATAGTGGCGAACCATGTTTCTGCTTGTGCCTGTTCACAGGGATCCCATGGGAAGGATAGTAGGCGGCACCGCGAGTCTCCTTTTCTCTCGTGCAATTCGCTTGCGCGTTAAAAGGGGGGCTCCTGAGCATCGCGACTCAGGAGCTCTTACTGGCTCTCCAGCCCTCACCCCCTGGCCTTGCCCACGGCATCGCGACCTGACATACCAGCGACGGCTGAGTTCGCTCGAGGTCCGGGACCTGAGGACGCAGAGCACTAAGGAGAGCATGGGGAGGGAAACTTGTATGGGCCGGCTTGGCTATGCCGCACAAGTTGGCGCGCAGGCCTAGCGCGCCATCAGGAATCGCCACGAAGTCAACAAGATAAGTCCCGCCCTCGGATCGGCTAAATGTTCGGGCCTAATGGTCACTCACGCCTTGCCGCAACCCCATTGCGGCCTCGTCGACTCCCTTTCTCGCCTTACCATGGCTGCTTGGGCGCTAAGGGGGACCTCCTGAGCACCGCGCCTCAGGGGCTCTTACTGGACCTCGGGCCGCACACCTCCTGGCCTTGACCACGGCACACGACCTGGCATACCAGCGACGGCTGTAGCCTGCCTGGGGACCGGGACCTGTCAGCATAGAGCAATAAGCTATCGCGAGGAAAGAAAGGGGGGACCGAGCCTTAACGGGACATGCGTTCACCAAATTCTCATAACAGGGAAGATAGGCACAAAAGACATTACATACCCTTACATGCCCCCACGGGGTAATTCATGATTCTTCGTAGGTAACAAAAGCTAAAACTAAGGGGGGGTCCTATCTACACCCTCCCGTGGCAGACGCCATCATCAACAGTGGGTCACGGGAGGCCGGCGCCAACCCCATCCAGATCAGCGGCGGCGATGGCCCAACATTGCAGCTCTGCTCCGAGCGCGGCGAGTGTTCGGGGGCACGTAGATGTCGTCGCTCGTCTCTGGAGTCTCATAGAGCTCAGGAGAGCTGCCGGACTCCCAAGGGCTGCTGCTGCTGGAGTGGCCGCGAGCGGAGCGCGCGTCAGCTTGACGCTCCTCTCCGGAGCAGCACTCCAGGCGGCAGCCCTCTGCATCAAAGACCTTGAAGAAGAGCGTGGAGACGCCATCGAACTCAAAGTGGATCGCGAGGGCACCCCTCGCGCAGCAGACCCGCGCGATCTCGACCCAGCCGCAAGTCATGAAGATCTTGCCGGCGGGGGCCGCTTCGATCTCTGCTCCGGTCGCCGGAGCACTGTAGTCGGCATGCTGCAACCAGAGCTCGAGAGGCCCCCTCGGCGGCATCACGTCGGAGAAGAACCGCAGGAAACAGATCCAGGAGCTTGGAGGCATCAGCGCCCACAGCACCAGCTCGCGCGAAGAGTCCGCGGCGTGGATTCCGGGGGCGACGGCGCGCGTCGCTGAGGCGCGGCGACCCCGGACGCGGCGCGGGCGGCGCTGCTCGTCGCCCCGTCCACCCGAGCCCTCGGCTCGGGCGTACAAGGGTAGCGGGTACCCCGGAGGAGGCCGCTCGCACCAAGGCCTCGTCACCACCTGCATCGCCCCTTCATCGCGACGATGGACCGACTGCTTCTTCGGCGGAAGTGGCCCCGGGTCATCCCGGGGTGGCCTTTCCCTTCTTTTCGGCAGAAAACCTTCTGATAGGCGCCATTGTTGTTAGCAGTGGAGCAAGGAGGAAGAAGCAAGCAAGCGAGGAAGAGATGGGCAACGGGGGCTCCGCCCCCCTCTCCATTTATAGCAAGAGAAGGCCAACCGGCGCCTCCCACGATCGCAGGTAATGATGGTTTTCCTCGCATGTCGCAGGGACTTGTCAAGTCGTGCAGTTGCCGAGGCAGCATGGGGAAGCGGAGACGCCCACGTCCAATCAACCGCCATGCGTCAACCGAGGCCGCAGGCTTTTGGGGCCCGCGGTGCTCCGTACTTGGCCCTTGGCTTCGCCGCGAAGCCAAGCCCGAGCGCACCTTGGGCCCGGGGGCTACTGTCGGCGTCCTGGGAACGGGGGTCCCCAGACTTGCCTGCCTGCGGCCCATGGCGTGGCTGAGCTAGCAGGCCATACGACCCATCTTCATCGACGAGGCATTGAAGACCCTCGCGAGGGGCCAAGCCTCGCGAGGCGGACGACGCAAGACCTCCTCAGGAGCGGCCAAGCCAGGCAGGCTCACGAGGAGCGGAGATATCAAGGGGGTGGGGCAAACCTGTAACACCCACGATGCGGCTATATCTCCCACGTGTCGAGGCACGACTTAGAGGCATAACCGCATAGTGGTTTTGTCGCAAGAAGGGTCATCTTCACACAATCCCATGTAATGAACAAGAATGGGATAAAGAGTTGGCTTACAATCGCCACTTCACACAATTCATAAATATAAATCATACATCATCCAAAATACATACATATAGACCGACTACGGTCAAAATCCAAATGAAAATAAGATAACCCCAAATGCTAGATCCCCGATCGTCCCAACTGGGCTCCACTATTGATCAACAGGAAAAGACACATAGTAACGGCCACGTTCCTCATCGAACTCTAACTTGAGATCGACCCCATCATCTGCACTGGCATCGTCGGCACCTGCAACTGTTTTGGTAGAATCTGTGAGTCACGGGGACTCAGCAATCTCACACCCGCGAGATCAAAACTATTTAAGCTCATAGGGAGGGATGGTGTAATGAGGTGGAGCTGCAGTGGCAATAAGCATATATGGTGGCTAACATACGCAATAGAGAGCGAGAAGAGAAGCAACGGAACGGTCGTCATCTAGCAGTGACCAAAAAGTGATCCTGAACTCCTACTTACGTCATTCATAACTCAAACCGTGTTCACTTCCCGGACTCCGCCGAGAAGAGACCATCACGGCTACACACACAGTTGAAGTATTTTAATTGGGTCAAGTGACATGTTCTCTACAACCGGACATTAAAAAATTCCCATCTGCCTCATAACCGCGGGCATGACTTTCGAAAGATAATACCCTGCAGGGGTGTCCCAACTTAGCCCATCATAAGCCCTCACGGTCAACGAAGGATAAACCTTCTCCCGGAAAGACCCGATCAGTCTCGGAATCCCGGTTTACAAGACATTTCGACAATGGTAAAACAAGACCAGCAAAGCCACCCGAATGTGCCGACAAACCTCGATAGGAGCTGCACATATCTTGTTCTCAGGGCACACCGGATGGGCAAGACGTCGGGTTGGCATAGACCCTGGTTGCCCAGGGGGCGCCGGACATCGCCCAGTTTGGGCTAGCACTCGAAGGAACACTGGTCCGGGGGTTAAAATAAAGATGACCCTCGGGCTCTAGAAACCCCGGGGGGAAAAAGGCTTAGGTGGCAAATGGTAAAACCAAGGTTGGGCCTTGTTGGAGGAGTTTTATTCAAGGCGAACTGTCAAGGGGGTCCCATAAATCACCCAACCGTGTAAGGAACGCAAACTCAAGGAACATAATCCCGGTATAACAGAAACTAGGGCGGCAAGAGTGGAACAAAACACCAGGCATAAGGCCGAGCCTTCCACCCTTTACCAAATATATATAGATGCATTAATTAAATAAGAGATATTGTGATATCCCAACATATCCATGTTCCAACATGGAACCAACTTCAACTTCACCTGCAACTAGCAACGCTATAAGAAGGGCTGAGCAAAAGCGGTAACTTAGCCAAACAACGGTTTGCTAGGAAAGGATGGTTAGGGGCTGACATGGAAATATGGGAGGCATGATATAGCAAGTGATAGGTAGCGCAGCATGGCAATAGAGCGAATAACTAGCAAAGCAAAGATAGAAGTGATTTCGAGGGGTGGTCATCTTGCCTGCAAGGTTCTCAGAGTTGTCGAAAGCTTGATCCTCGTAAGCGTACTCAACAGGTTCCTCGTTCACGAACTCGTCTCCCGGCTCTACCCAAGACAAGAACACAAGCAACGGAACCACAATCAATCACGAGAAATGCACAAGCAACATGATGCAAAACATGTATGATATGCAAGATATGGTATGCGATGCATATGCGTGCTCTGGAAGGAAAATGATGAACACGGCAGTAACTTGGCAAACCAAGCATGCCACTGGAAAGATGAGATGATTTCGGTCGAAATCGATATAAAGATCACCGGAAACGGATGCACGGTTTGAAAATGGCAAGCAAAACAAGAATGACACGAATCTGCGATTAACAGCATGATAGCACTTAAAATGCAACAAGTAACAATGCTACAACACCCGAACGTAGCAACAAAGCATATGGCAGTAATCTACAGGAGATGCTTGACAAAAGATGAACACTGAGCTACGGCTAGTTCACAACATAACAAGCTCAAACAAGCATGGCAAAAGTGCAAAAGATAACAGGTTCACAGACTTGGTGAAATTACTGGACATGCCTGAAACAGCGTCAGGTAGCAATGTTCAGAGCACGAAATCAACATGCTACAGGAACTTAACATGGCAAAACAAGGCATAGCGGTGTTCTACTAAATGCATATGAAAAAAGTCCCTTACTGACCAAGAGACAAAAAGGACCAGAAGATATGATGGCAAGCATGTAAACATAGCAAGTTTTGTTATCAGGTTTCAGACTTGGCAGAAAATAGAGCATGGCAGAAATAATAATATGAAGGCCTCTTTGTGAGCTTGATGCACTCAGTACAGAGCAATGCATGACAAATAAATCATACCTACAGAAATATGGCATGTTTATGAAGCTAACCATGGCAAGAAAAAAATCATAGCATGTATGGATCAACTACCACAAGCTTGGCAAAAATGAATATCATGTTAAGAATCTGCCGGAAATATTTTATAGCAAAAGTAGAGCAAGATTGAGTCATGCTATGGCACTCCATAATTGCAAACAAGTGCAGGAATGGATCAATTACAACTATATATACAAATCATCCTTAATGAACATCTCCAAAATATTCATGGATCTCTCTGTAGCATCAAGTTATATGGCAACAAAATAACAGCAGACAACGACAGAATTTACCAAGTCCCTGAAATCAGAAACATTACGGGGCCTAGTTTGCATGCTTGTGCTAGTCACCACAGAGATCACAAAAATACATGGAATACACCACTGGAAAGATGGCATGGCATACAAAAAAACACATGTAGAGCTCATGCCCATAAGATGCACAGATTAAATGATACAAAAATGACAAATCTCCAAGTTCTGCTAAGAACCAGCAGATAACAGCAACTAGCACTCTTGCAACAGAGATTTGGGCATCAAGATGGCCTCTAATGAACATGGTGCAATTTAACAAAATGTAGAGCATCACGAGACGAACAATTTGACATATTACACGCGCGAAACAGATGTATGCACAGTGAGTTATGCAATGATGAAAATGTGCACATATCGTAAAAATTCAAAGACTTAGGAATTTTGTGGGGCTCGGGAAAAGTCAACGTCGCTGTATACCAGATCCAGATCGAGGCCGGGTCGTTGCTGGCAACGGGAGAGGAGGAGGAGACGGCGGGGGAGGACGGCGGCCGGAGGGGGCGACGGCGCTCGCCGGCGACGAGGCGCGGGCGCGTGGCGGCGGCGGACCTCGGGAGGCGCGGGGCGGCGGAGGCGGGCTCGCGCGGGCACGCCGGCGATGGGCGAGGCGGCGCGGACGGCAGCGCCGGCGCCGGCGGGGCACGGCGGAGGCGGCGGGCGGCAGCTCGGGGCCCGGTCGCGCGCGGGCGGGCCGGCCTCGGGCCCGGCGGGCCGCGGTGGCGTGCCACGTGGCGGCGGCGGTGGAGGTGGACGCGTCCGGCTCCGCCCGGATGTGTCCGGCGGCGGAGAGGGAGCGGGTCTAGGGTTTATCTGAGAATGTTTTTCGGGAGGGTCACATATAAATAGGTAGAGGGAGCTAGGAGGCTCCAAATGAGGTGCGGTTTTCGCCCACACGATCGTGATCGAACGGCCTACAGCATGGAAGAGAGTTTGGTGGGTTTTGGGCTGGTTTTTGAGGGGTTTTTTGCTGGAACACACAGAAGGCATCTGCGGTTACCCGGTTACCCGTTGGAGTACCAAACGACCTCCAAATGGAACGAAACTTGACCGGTGGCCTACCGGTGGTATACTAAGGCCACATGACAAGCCTCGGTCCATTCCGAAAATGTTTGACACCCGCTCACGAAAGGAAACAAAAGGGGTGCAAAGGAGGAGATGGGAGCGCCGGATTGCAAAACGGACAACGGGGAAAATGCTCGGATGCATGAGACGAACACGTATGCAAATGCAATGCACATGATGACATGATATGAAATGCATGACATGAACAAAATACAAAACGAAAGACAAAAACCCGACCACGGAGGGAATATCATAGCACATAGCCGAAAATGGCAAGAGTTGGAGTTACAAATGTGGAAAGTTACATCCGGGGTGTTACAAAACCTCAGGAGGCTCTCGTGACGTGAGCCATGACGATCGACACCAGGCGGGTGCCAGCGCGCAGCGTCCTTGTTTCCTCTTTGGTGCTAAGGAAGCCAACGCAGGCAAGGAGTACCGAAGCATCAGGCAAAGGTTGCTATATTGGTGCGACGAGACCAAGACCAGGAGGACGGCAAGACGGAGGTCATCGTGGAGCCCAAGACGGCGTCACCACCTGAGCCTTTCGCAGGCGAAGACCACTTTTGTCAGGATAGCTTGTACTAGCTGTCCCCCTTCAAAATTGCTCGCCGTTGTTGGCTCCCTTCCCGCTCATTATTTGGGAAGAGGACCAGTGCCCCTATAAATAGGTCTAGCCACCACAGTAGTAGGGACAACTCGAACAGATCGAAAGCCAGCACTAGCAGAAGAACACCTCAACCTCAGGAGGTTGTTCTTCCCCTTGTACTGTTCATCATCAGCCCAAGAGGCAATCCACCACCACCACACTGGAGTAGGGTATTGCACCACAACGGTGGCCCGAACCAGTATAAATCCCTTGTCTTTCTGTGTTGCGAGTTCGTCGAGTTCGTCCGCGAGATCTTAGCGAGCTAGGGCGTGGATCGGTAGGAGGGAAAGACTTCGCGCGCACCCCAGTGTTCGAACCTTAAGGGTTTGCCGGAACCCCACATCCGACAATAACAACCAAATATAGCCATTGAAAACTCGACAGATTCTCACTGCAACCAACCTAACAAGCAAATACAGATAAACAAGGCATATGCTTGAAAAGTGGACAGATGCTCACTTCAACCAACCTAACAAGTAGATAAAGATAAACAAGGCATCTGCTTGATAACTGGAGAAATGCTAAAAAAAGCAAGCTAACAACCAAATACAGATAAACAAGGCATCTGCTTGATAACTGGACAAATGCTATAAAAAAAGCAACCTAACAACCAAATACAGATAAACAAGGCATCTGCTTGATAACTAGACAAATACTCACTGCAACCAAACTAAGAACCAAATACAGATAAACAAGGCATCTGCTCGATAACTGAAAAAATGCTCACTCAAACCAACCTAACAAGCAAATACAGATAAACAAGGCGTCTACTCACTATAAACAACCAAATATAGCCATTCGTGAAACTAAAGTGGACAATTCATACTTAAACATCACATGGACCTATTGAACAATACATTTTTGCATAACTGAAATAATTAAATAGGGCACAGTTAAAGCACCGCACGGCAAATGCTACTACAACAAAGGGTACGAGTTGGCATGCTAGAAAAGGTAATATTTGCTGATAGAATGTTGCCTCACATTTCATGGACGGGATCCTTCCAGTTGGAAGAGCATAGACCCATGGTGCGCTCTCTGATGTCATAGATGGGCTGTTTCACCTTGGAAGAACCTTCGTGGGTGCCCTCCTCGTGGTCGTGGTCGATGAGATCTGACTTGGCAATTGAGGATCCCAAGCCGTCGTCGTAGAACGTGTCCTCCAGAAGTGACAAAATGGGCTTGATGGCGTATAAAGCTCGCAAATCCCTGAACGCTTGGCAGAGGAGATCAGCGGCAGGGCCGTCGAAGAGATCAACGGCGGTTGAACTAGAGGGGTTGGGGATGGACCACTTAACCTGTGACATGGCCCGCGTAAAGCCGTCGGTGTGGATGAGCTTGATGTCGTAGCCAGCTTTCTCGAGATACAGTAATACGCTAGCCCGCTGACATGAAGCCTTCGGAATGGCAACGTAGTCAATGTCTTCGCCAGCTTCCACAGTGACGTGTTGCTCCGGGATCGATAGGTCGGGGCGAACGGCGGCCACCTCGCCAACGTCCGCCAGAGAGGCCATAATAAACCTCTTCTTGGCCGAATGCTCGTCGGGCTCCTCGGGATACGTGGTCGAGCTTAGGCTACGACATTCTGGAGCAGGGGATGTGGATCTGGCAGGGAGGGTCACTGTAGGCCTCATCTAAAAACTCAGGGGAGTGCGGCGACGGTATGGGAATCGCTGGATAACCTGAACTTTATTATATAAGTTAGGAGGAATGGGCAGACCGGCAGGGTTGGCGCCGGCACCGGCGGCGGCCGCGAGCTAGGGTTCGAAGGGGGGTGGGGGCGGGTGGGGGACTGTGGAGGGGGGTGTTTGAGGATACGCCGCGGCTACTGAAAATTTTAGTAATGGTGGGTGGAGATGGTGGTGGACGAGGGAGGGCGATGGTTCAAATGCCTCGGCTGCTAAAATTTTACTATAAGGTCGGTGCTGGAGGAGTGTGGGCGACGGTTGAAGTATGGCGGCTACTAAAATTTGGGTAAAGGAATTGATGCGGGGCGGGAGTGCCCAAGATCGCGCACGGTCCAATAACAATATGTGTGTATGATAATAAGGAAAAGTGGCGTGGATCCGCCGATTTTTGCAACGCTCAAGGCGGGTAGTTTGTTCTTTATATTTCTAGCTAGCTGGTCTATTGCACACGGTTCATCCTAATTTCCAAATAAACTTACCCGCCTTTAGCTACCACAGGTGGTGGTTTTACAGCGCACTTGCATCACGCACGGTTAAGCCAGTACCTCCACCCTTTGCTCGCGCTTGCGCGGTCGTGGTGATTTCAGCGCACTTGCATCGCACACGGTTGAGCCAGTAACTCCACCCTTTGGTCGCGCTTGCACGGTCGTGGTTATTTCAGCGCACTTGCATCGCACACGGTTGAGCCAGTACCTCCACCTTAATTTGCTCGCGCTTGCACGGTCGTGGTGATTCACATCGCACTTGTATCGCACACGGTTTAGATATTATACCCCGTGTCCGTTGAGGATCATCAGAGTCTTTGCAGCAAAAAAATAACGTTAAGGAGGGTCAAAAGACAGCCATACCAGCATGTGGCCCAAATATATATGAGTGAAAAGGGTGGTATGTGGTGTTCAAAATTCCAATGCACAACTTTGACCCCGCGGGCCCACGGTTGGGCGCGTCATTGAAGATCGATGAGAGGTCCAGAAGTCAAGAACCACCTGGAAGTGGCCAAATATATGTACGAATATTGGGGGTGTTTAAAAATTTAAATACACAATGCATAACTTTGGTGGCACCTGCCTCGCAAACCCGAAAGCACCCTAACAACCACCTAGCTAGGATGTATATAATGACATAATTTCGTACCTAGCTAGGATGCTTGGCCCACCACCTCCCACTTCGTGTCAGCGGGGCGGATGCACGTAATGATCGATACTTTGGTCATACATGCATGTCGACATGACCTACCATAAGACGATGAATCTTTCGTTTGGTCAAATGACAGTTGTTGTTGTCGATAAACCGCTTGGGCCAATAGATTGAACCATCATAAACATCGCACGAGAGGGACCACAAAACCAGCACCTCTTGCATGCGGCCCAAAATGATGTACGTTGGGAAGGGGTGATGTGTGTTTTCAATATAGAATAATGTACAATTTAGATGTGGTGCCTACCTCTCGATACAGACAACAACCATGAAGGCAAAGTAGTTAAGGACGAGATACGTACGCAGGGTTTGATGTAGGTCGAACCCAGCAATCTGAGCATCTGGGAGGGAATCCTGACAACGCATGAGCTCGAGCTTTGGTTGACCGACATTTGACGGTGACCGGCCCTAACATGAACTAGGAGGAATCCATTCATGGCCAACACATATCCCTCATTATCGGTCAAAGGGATGATATATATACACTCGGGGAGCCCACAGATATCCGTGTCGTCACAAAAAACCGCACAAGGGAGACGTGGTCGATCAGAAGACCCCGTATACACTGCATGCGGCCAGAAAATATGTATGGGTACTGTCGTGGAATTGTCACGGCAGATGTCCTCGAGCTAGGACTTAGTCGTGGAGCCATCGCAGCTAGGAAGCTTAAAGGGGTTAAACGGGACAAGGAACACGGGGGTTATACTGGTTCGGCCCCTTACGGTGAAGGTAAAAGCCTACGTCCAGTTGAGGTGGTATTGATTATGGTTTCGATGACCAGGGAGCTTAATTACTATGCCTGGCTCTCGATGAGATCTTACTTGTCCCTAAACCGCCGCCGGGTCATCCCTTTATATAGAGAGGTTGACGCCCAGCGGCCCTCAGAGTCCCGGCCGGCTAATAAGAGTGTCCGGCTCAGACTCTCAACTATTCTTGCCTTACACTACAAGTCTTGCCACACGGCGGTTTATCACTACGGGCCTTAAGCCATCTCCGGGTCTTAGGCCCATCATTGACCCGCCGTCTTCAAGCTCGGTGCTGGGCTTCGCGTGATGACCATTATGAGTAACCCGGCCCCTCCTGGCAGGTGACTCTAAGGGTTATATCCTCAACATTAGGCCCCTCTCATAAGCCGCCATTGAGTATTAAACTGTAGACGTCTGCAAGCTTATAATTGAACTGGACATTTTTCTTTTGTCATAGGCTTCATCTTTCACAATGCCTCCCAAAGCTCCCAAGGCACCCATCACGTGCAACTGGATGAGATCCAATGTCACCGACGACACTCTAGCGGATTTCGTAAAGACGGGTTATGTCGTGGAATTGTCACGGCAGATGTCCTTGGGCTAGGACTTAGTCGTGGAGCCATCGCAACTAGGAAGCTTGAAGGGGTTATGCGGGACAAGGAACACGGGGGTTTATACTGGTTCGGCCCCTTACGGTGAAGGTAAAAGCCTACGTCCAGTTTGAGGTGTTATTGATTAGGGTTACGATCACCAGGGAGCTAAACAGCTATGCCCGGCTCTCGGAGAGATCGTTGTCGCCCTTAAACCGCTGCCGGGTCGTCCCTTTATATAGGGAGGCTGACGCCCAGCAGCCCTTAGAGTCCCGGCCGGCTCATAAGAGTGTCCGGCTCGAACTCTAAACAATACCTGCCTTACACTACAAGTTCTATTATAACAATAAAGATTGTACTACGAGCTTTAAGCCATCGCCGGGTCTCGGCCCATCTCTGGCCCATTATCTTGAAACTTAGCTCCGGGCTTCTGGCAATGACCCTTAGTGTAACCCGGCCCTCCTGGCGGGTGACTCCCAGGTCTATATCCTCAACATTAGGCCCCAGATTGACTTGAGCCGGCTCGTGTCAATCTTCAGCTCTGCAGACAGAAAAAATCTCCGGCTTACCATTCATGTGAAGGTCATAACCCGGAGTGACGTCATCCCCTGGACTCCGGATAATCCGCCGTGACGTCATCCTCCATTAAGTCCGTTTTTTACTCCGCCAGATCCGCAACGGATCTTTGCTTTTACTGTCCTTCCGAGAATCGAGGCGCCGTGAGGGGGAGATAACCACGCCGTGGCCTCCTTGAATCCCGCGCCCACTTATGACTCGGCCTTATAAATAGGCCGGCCCAGCACTTTCTTCTCACACTCTCCCTCTTCCTCCTCGTGCCATCGCTCCTCTGCTCGAGCTCCGTCACTGCCGCCGCCGTCGCGCCCCTGGTCTTCATCAACCCGGCCGCTGCATCACCCTGATTCAGACCAGACTCACGGCGGCGACCTCCGCTCCTTCCAACTCCGGTAAGTCTTCTTCGCTCTGCCAGATAGATCTACTTGTAGGGTTCATCTTGTGTTCTTCGCGTTCTTCCCCATTGCCGCAAACCTCCGTACTTCTTATAGTCACCACACTTAGTTGATTTGTAACCTCACCTAGAGTCAGTGCGGTAGATGTTTGAAATCCGTTTCTTCTGCAAAGAACCTTCTTTTTACTGCATAAGAACTATGCTCCACCTCAAGAACTTCTCCTGCCTCTGTTTTTAGGTCTAGAAAATTTTCATTTCACCCGACCATTTTGATCCAAAAAAGTTACTGCAATATGTGAAATCTGTTTTACCACACTTAGTAAAAACTGCAGCCCTTGAACCTTGGCGGCTTACACTTCCGACTTAAAGAATACACGCGCCGAAAAACTTTCCGGTTTAAAGAGAAACATGCTCTGTCAACTCTTCCGGCTTAACTGTAGTAAACCGTAGATGATCAACTTATCCTGAAAGCCCCGACGGCTTAGATAACCCATCGTATCAATATATATCATTAGTCCCCTTCATAAGCCGTCATTGTAGTTTGAATGATAAACTCCGGCTTATAATTAACCCGGACACCTTTCTCTTTATCATAGAACCACCAACCGTCACCATGCCTCCCAAGGCTCCCATCACTTGCAACTGGATGAGATCCAACGTCACTGATGAAACCCTGGCCAACTTTGTTAAGTCCGGATATCTGCCCAGGAAGGAAGTGATGTCCTACCGTGCCCCTGATCCGTCAGAAGAAAGACCACAGCCGAGGGACGGGGAAGTAGTGATCTTTGCGGACCATATGAGCCGGGGCTTCGCACCGCCCGGCTCAAAATTCTTCCGGGATGTGCTCAACTTCTTTGACCTTCGACCTCAGGATATAGGACCCAATTCCATATCCAACATCTGCAACTTCCAAGTCTTTTGTGAAGTATATCTTGGAGAAGAGCCGAGTCTGCTGCTCTTCAGAGAGCTGTTTTATTTAAACCGCCAGAATGAGTGTGCCAACGGGCCAAGTCTAGAGTTAGGCGGCATCTCCATCCAGCGACATAGGGACTGTCTGTTCCCCTACGCAGAACCGCCGAGCCACCCTAAGGACTGGAACCTGACTTGGTTCTACTGTCAAGATACATCCCCGGCTGACGAGAACCCGCTGCCCGGTTTTCGCCCAACGCGCCTGGAGCCAACTCATCCTCTCTCCGACAAACTGGCTGCCGCGGAACGCCAGCCCCTGCTTCCAACGATCAACAAGATCAAGGCCCTGCTAGGCAACGGTCTGAACGGAATTGATCTAGTCCGGGTCTGGATCTCATGGCGGGTGATCCCGTTGAGCCGCCGCCCCGGCTTAATGTGTGAGTACACCGGGCGAAAGGATGACCCGCAGAGGCACAGTCTCAATGATCTTCCAGAAGACGTTGCTGAAGAAGAGACCAAGGCTCTGTTAAACGAGAGCCTGGCAGACTTTGGAAGAACCGGGCTAGCCCCGTTCTGCAAGACCAATCCAGCCCCAGCGGTAAGCCGCTGACTTTAACCTTTCAACTTCTTTGGTATGTCACCTTGCTTTGAACCATCTTAAGAATCCATTACTGTATTTCTCAGGCTGATGATAAATTCTGGCGGGTCAAATATGACCATGAGGCGGCCAAGAAGGCCAGGAAAGCGAAAAAGGCCGCCAAGAAAGCCGCCCCTCGCAAGAAGGGTAGCAGACCCACTACTTCGGAACTAATGCAGTTAAGCGATAGCTCCGAGTCAGAGGTAACCCTTAAACCTTTTAAATTATTGCTATACATGTTGTCTGATGCTGTCCGCCTTATCAACACTTGCTTATTGACAGGATGACACCGGCGCCAGTAACCCGGTGGTCGAAGAGGTAACATCACTTTCCTCCGGCTCGGAGCCTTTACCACAGCTGAAAGTCCGAAGGGTAACCCGGAAAGTAAGCTTTTCCCATCCATTACCTCACGGAGACCCTCAATTTCTTTTGAAGCAGCAGGTTCACGAGAGCCGGCGTCACACCCGGGCCCGCAAGGACACCGACCTCTCCACCGGGTTACCCGACGCAACGAGGAAACGCCGCACAGAGGTTTTTTCTCACCTGTACCCTTTTCATCCGTTGGCGGGTGTCATCCGTCAGCCACTCAACTCTTCTGACTCCAATTACCAGGAGACCTCCCCCTCTTCGGGTGACTCCATGCAGTCAAGTCTGCCGGCCTTCAAGACTGCCCCCGGGTAATAACAATCTTCTTACATTATCTGTCTGTACTTACCCTTTGTATGCCTAACACTTCTGCCTTTTCAGTGCCCAGGCAAAGCTCACCAAAAGAGCAAAGAAGACAAGGTCAGCCGGAGTGCCAGACTTGCCTGAGCCGGAGACGACGGCTCAAGAGCCGCCAGCCGCCTCCGCCCCCGAAGCCACCATTCCCATGGACACGGCGCCTGAAGCCCCTGCCCCGAGCACCAAGAGAACAACCGAAGCATCAGCTAACCCGGAGGCGTCCGGCTCAGCCCCACCAGCTAACGACCCGGACGTGGTAATTACCCGGACGGAGTATGTTGAGCCGGGGAGGCCGACCGCACTGGCCAAATGCTCTGCGAAGGGGGAGTTGCTGCAACCCCATCGGGTGAATCTGGATCTCTCCAGCTACACCGATTTAAGCATTGGAGAGCTTGTCTCAGGCTATATCAGCCAGGTTCACAAGAGCCGAGACGCCGAGATCGCCATGGTCAGCTAGATCCAACAGAAATCTGAGGTAACCTTCTGCTGTTTTCTTATTTCTGCCTAGTGATCCTTGTCATTCGAGCCCCCAAGTCTAGGACTTATACTTGAACATGTCGTAGACTTTAAATTCCGGCTTACTGAACTGAGCCGGCCGTACATAGATAGATACGTTCAATATGCATTAGCCCCCAAGTGCCAAGTGTCTTTGCTTGGAAAGCGCTTGGGACTTTATAGAATGACTGTTAATAACCCGGAAATATATGCAGGCTGTTGGCAAGAAATTAGAGTCGGACCTGGCGGATCTCAAGAGCCGGCTGAAGGCACAAGAGATGGAGACCCGGAAGGCAAATGCCAAGTTTGTCTCCAGCATCGCCACTCAGGAGAAGTTGAAGACTGAATTCGACGCTGAGCGGAAGGCCTGGGCTGAGGAGAAAGCTGCACTGGTGACCCGGGCAGAACAGGCGGAGAAGGCCCTTACTGAGAAGACCGCTGAGCTCTCCGGTCTAAAGCGCCAAGTGTCCCAAATGGTAGCTGCCATCTTCGGTAAGTCGCCTCACCGGCTTTCATTCACGTTGGATTGTTTACATCTCTTAACTCATTCGGTGTAGAGCTTGCCGCAACGACTCTTGGTCATCCGGCCCACAGCGTATCCCTTGAGCCCTTCGAAGCTGCCCTTCAAGAACTCAAATCCACCGTGCGCCAGCCCCACGGTGGGCGCCAACTGTCGTGGAATTGTCACGGCAGATGTCCTTGGGCTAGGACTTAGTCGTGGAGCCATCGCAACTAGGAAGCTTGAAGGGGTTATGCGGGACAAGGAACACGGGGGTTTATACTGGTTCGGCCCCTTACGGTGAAGGTAAAAGCCTACGTCCAGTTCGAGGTGTTATTGATTAGGGTTACGATCACCAGGGAGCTAAACAGCTATGCCCGGCTCTCGGAGAGATCGTTGTCGCCCTTAAACCGCTGCCGGGTCGTCCCTTTATATAGGGAGGCTGACGCCCAGCAGCCCTTAGAGTCCCGGCCGGCTCATAAGAGTGTCCGGCTCGGACTCTAAACAATACCTGCCTTACACTAGAAGTTCTATTATAACAATAAAGATTGTACTACGAGCTTTAAGCCATCGCCGGGTCTCAGCCCATCTCTGGCCCATTATCTTGAAACTTAGCTCCGGGCTTCTGGCAATGACCCTTAGTGTAACCCGGCCCTCCTGGCGGGTGACTCCCAGGTCTATATCCTCAACAGGTTACCTTCCCAAGAAGGAAATCATGTCTTATCGTGCCCCTGACCCGTCGGAGGAAAGACCGCAACCAAGGGATGGTGAGGTGGTGATTTTTGCTGATCACATGAGCCGGGGCTTCGCACCGCCCGGCTCAAAATTCTTTAGAGATGTGCTGAATTTCTTTGTCTGCGGCCGCAAGACATAGGACCCAATTCCGTGTCAAATATTTGCAACTTTCAAGTATTCTGCGAAGTCTATCTTGGAGAAGAGCCCAACCTGCTGCTCTTTAGAGAGCTCTTTTATCTGAACCGCCAGAACGAGTGCGCCAACGGGCCGAGCCTGGAACTTGGTGGCATCTCCATTCAACGCCGTAGAGACTACCTCTTTCCTTACGCTGAGCCGCCCAGCCATCCAAAGGACTGGAACCAGACATGGTTCTACTGCCAGGATACTTCGCCGGCTGACGAGAGCCCTCTGCCCGGCTTTCGTGCCCTGCGTCTGGAGTCAAGTCACTCCCTGCCGGATAAGCTAACTTCAGCCGAGCGTCAACCTCTGATCCCCACCATCAACAAAATTAAGGCCCTCCTGGGAAATGGGCTCAATGGCATTGATCTGGTCCGGGTCTGGATCTCTTGGCGGGTGATCCCCTTAAGCCGCCGCCCCGGCTTAATGTGTGATTACACGGGCCGGAAAGATGACCCTCTGCGACACAGCCGCAACGATCTACCTGAAGATGTTGTTGACGACATGACCAAGTCCCTCTTGAATGGGAGCTTGACAGACTGCGGGAGGACTGGCTTAAGCCCCTTCTGCAAGACTAACCTGGCCCCAGCGGTAAGCCACTGATCTGAACACCTTATTTTCTCCTTAGATAGTTTTCATCTGAACCTTAAGAAGTCTGCATTGTATTTTTCAGGCTGATGATAAGTTCTGGAAGGTCAAGTATGACCATGAGGCGGCTAAAAAAGCCAGAAAGGCTAAGAAAGCCGCCAGGAGAGCCGCTCCCCGAAAAAAGGGAAGCAAGCCCACCACCTCAGAGCTGCTTCAGCTGGATGACAGCTCCGAGTCAGAGGTAATCTTTAATTCCTTAGACTCTCTTTTGTTTCCGCTTTTCAGCTGTCTTTTGACCACCTTATTAACTTGATTATCCACAGGATGACACCGGAGCGAGTAACCTGGTAACTGAAGAGGTAACTATACTTTCCTCCGACTCGGACCCCTTGCCAAGGCTGAAAGTCCGAAGAGTAACCCGGAAAGTAAGCTTTTCGCATCCTTTAGCTTATCAAGATCCTCAATTTCTTTTGAAGCAACAGATTCATGAGAGCCGGAGGCAAACCCGAGCCAGCAAGGATGCAGACCTCTCCTCCGGCTTACCCGAGGCATCAAGAAAGCGCCGGACTGAGGTTATCTCCAACTTATACCCTTCTCATCCTTTAGCGGGTGTCACTCGTCAACCGCTCAATTCGTCCGATTCCAATTATCAGGAAACTTCACCTTCCTCTGGTGATTCTATGCAATCTACCCTGCCGGCTTTCAAGACCGCGCCCTGGTAATGATGATCATCTTCTGTTGTACTTATCTTACTCATGCTTTTGTACTAACCTTTTGTCCTTTCAGTGCTCAAGCAAAGCTCAGTAAGAGAGCGAAGAAGAATAAGCCGGTCGAAGAGCCGGTCTTGACTGAGCCGGAGGTTTCAGCTCAAGAGCCGCCAGCTGCCTCTGCTCCTGAAGCCACCGCTCCAACCGACGAGCCAGCCATAGAGACTTCTACCAATCCGGACGTCTCCAGCCCGGCTCAGCCGGCCGATGACCCGGACGTGGTAATCACCCGGACGGAGTTTGTCGAGCCGGGGAGACCCACTGCGCTGGCAAAGCGCTCTGCCAAGGAAGAGTTGCTAGAGCGCCGCAGGGCCAAGCTGGACATCACCAACTACGCTAACTTGAGCATTGGAGATATCATCTCCGGCTATGTCAATCAGGTGCACAGCAGCCGGGACCTGGAGATTGACATGGTGAAGCAGATACAGCAGAAGTCTGAGGTACCACTCTCTTGCTTACTGCATAGTCATCTTTACCATATTTAGCCCCCAAGTCTACTGCTTATGATAGAATATGTTGTAGACTTAACTTCCGGCTTACTTTCATGAACCGGCAATTTGTAGATAGAACCTTTCAGCATACATTAGCCCCCAAGTGCCAAGTGTCTTTGCTTGGAAAGTGCTTGGGACTTTAAGATTGCATAACAACCACTCGTACTATAACCCGGAATTTGTACAGGCTGCTGGCAAAAAAATTGAAGCTGAACTCGCTGAGCTGAAGAACCGCCTGAAGACTCAGGAAACTGAGACCCGGAAGGCCAACGCCATATTCGAATTCAGTGTTGCTGCACAAGAGAAGCTGAAGAAGAAGTTTGAAACTGAAAGGAAGACTTGGGCTGAAGAGAAGGCTGCTCTGGTAAGCCGGGCCGAACAGGCGGAGAAGGCTCTGACGGAGAGAACCGTCGAACTCTCCGGCTTAAAGCGCCATGTGTCACAGATGGTCGCCGCAATCTTCGGTAAGTCATTCTGCAGGCTTTGAACAAGTTTACAGTCTTCATATCTCATAACTCCCATCATTGCTAGCGGCTTATCTTACTTTGTTAAACAGGTCCCAGAAGCGCCAACCGCAATCAGAACGTGCTGACCAAGCTGAAGGCCGTGTACACCTTGGTGGAGCAACTCTACACCGGGTCACAGCGCGCCTTGGCCGTTGTGGCCCTATCCAATGAGGTTCTGACTCACCTGGTGGACGTACTTCGCCAGCATGCCGTTCTTCCTCGGCGTTTCCAAGAGCTGCGACGGGCCTCTACAAGAGCCGGAGCCATAGCTGCTCTGAGCCGGGCCAAGGCTTTCCTCCCGGAGCTAGACCCGGCAGAGATCGCGCTTGGATATCCCAGTCTGAAGGAAGACGGTACTCCCTTTGACCAAAAAGATTTTGCTGATTGTGTGAAGAGTGTGCGCCCGGTGGCTACCTTAATTGGGAATGACACCGACCTCACCAAGTATCAGCCGGGTTATGACTCGGAGAATCAGAGGATCCCCACTCCACGCTATGAAGCAATCAGCTTGATCCCTCCGACTCGTAAGCATACCTTCGCCCCGGAAGTTGACCCGGCCGGGTTAATTGACGAGGAGGCTCAATTTGAAGCTTTGAGCAGCATTGACTGGAAATCGTCAACTTTCCAGGTCATAGGAACAGCCGGAGGAGCGGAGAGGGATGAGCCGGAAGCTTCGACCCAGCAAGCATCTTGACTCTTTAGGCGGCCCATGGTTATGCTTGTTGGACAATGCCTCACCTTTTGGACTCAGGGAGTCTTGTAATAGAGTAGGACAAACATTTTAACTTTGTCATGCCATCGCGCACGTGTTGAATGCTTAACTCCATTGAAGTTGCTTCCTTATATTCCTCCGGGTCATAACTGATCATTTATTTTCCTTAAGCTCGAATAGCTGTCTTGAACCATCCTACATAGAAAACAAGTCACAAGTCTCTAAGCGGCTTAGCGCACTAAGAATCATAAATCTTATACATATGACCCAGAATATGAATCCAAGTCACCAAAGACTGGTCCTCAATTATACCCTTGATGTAACCATAATAGCATACTTACAGGCCTTCAAGTATACCTCCGGTTTATGTAACCCGGATAATGAGGTTGGTACCTCAATTCCGATTTACCAGTTTTGATAATGCTTATTGTGTGTGACTAACACTGTGAATCAAAGTTAAGCTGGCGGAGTAAGAACCGCCGTGCACACTATTGATACAATCAGAAGAACTTGTTGCAGATCCAAAAAATCAAAACTTAGGGGCTTCCGGTTCGAATACGACCAGAAACCCGTCCCAAAGGGGTTAAGCTAAGATTCGAATGCGATCATATAGCCCCCAGTGGGTTTGGCGATGCCGATCAAGAGGGTACCGACAGCTATGTTCTCTTTGGTTCGAATACGACCCATGTTTGAACAGGAAGCCCCCAAATGACCTTAAAAGTTGTTTAACGACGCTGATTCGAATACGATCCACGTCGGTTCCCAAAGGGGGTTGAGCTATGATTTAAATATGATCAAAGAAAACTCCCCAATGAGCTCGGCACTTTGCCAATCAAGTTGGTATCGACAACTATGTTCTCTTTGGTTCGAATACGACCTATGTTTGAATAGGAAGCCCCCAAGTGATTATATTTCGTACAGCTAGATTCAAATACGATCATAAGCCGGATCCACCTCCAAGTGACCATGTGATGGTGCAATGGAAACAACACTTTTACCTTTGGAGGAGAAAAGGACAGAGGTCCTGCTTTATTATTTAACATAATATATACATGGCTATAGAAATATGTACATTATGAGAGCCGGTGGCTCAAGTGTAATAAGGCCGAAGCTGAGCTATGTTCCACGGCCGATGGGTGTCTTCCTCCGACTTGCGTGAATCTTTATGCTCTCCCGAACGCCAATAAGGTAGTATGACCCGTTGTGCAAGTTCTTGCTGACCACAAAGGGCCCTTCCCAAGGCGGGGATAGCTTGTGTGCATCTGTTTGATCTTGGATGAGCCGGAGCACCAGATCACCTTCCTGGAAGACCCGGGACTTAACACGGCGACTGTGATAACGGCGCAGGTCTTGTTGGTAAATCGCTGAGCGAGCCACTGCCACATCATGCTGCTCGTCCAAGAAGTCAAGAGCATCCTGGCGCGCCTGCTCATTATCCGTCTCAACATAAGCCGCCACTCGAGGTGAATCATGACGGATGTCGCTAGGGAGGACTGCTTCCGCTCCGTAAACCATGAAGAAAGGCGTGTAACCCGTAGATCTGTTAGGAGTAGTGTTGATGCTCCATAACACGGAGGGTAACTCCTCCACCCAACAACCTGGCGTCCGTTGCAAAGGGACCAAAAGCCGGGGCTTGATACCCTTCAAAATCTCCTGATTAGCTCTCTCAGCTTGACCATTGGATTGAGGGTGAGCCACCGATTAAACATCAAGTCAAATATGCTCTCGCTGACAAAGCTCCTCCATGGAGCCTTTAGACAGATTGGTCCCATTGTCAGTGATAATGCTGTGTGGAAAACCAAAGCGAAAGATCACCCTTTTCATGAACTGAACCGCCGTGGCTGCATCACACTTGCTAACGGGCTCTGCCTCAACCCACTTTGTGAATTTGTCAACTGCCACCAAGAGGTGGGTCTTCTTATCTTTGGATCTTTTAAAAGGCCCAACCATATCAAGCCCCCAGACCGCAAATGGCCAAGTAATTGGAATCATCCTGAGCTCTTGAGCCGGCACATGAGCCCGTCGTGAGAACCTTTAACAACCGTCGCATTTACTGACCAAGTCCTCCGCATCAGCATGAGCTGTCAGCCAGTAGAAACAATGACGAAAAGCCTTGGCTACAAGGGATTTTGAGCCGGCAATGATGGCCACAATCCCCTTCGTGAATCTCACGTAAGATTTCTTGACCCTCCTCAGGGGAAACACAACGCTGGAACGTTCCAGTAACACTGCAACGATGCAGCTCCCCATTAATAATGACCATTGACTTAGACCGCCGGGTTATTTGTCTGGCCAAAGTTTCGTCCTCAGGAAAATCTCCCCGGGTCATATAAGCCAAGTAGGGCACTGTCCAGTCCGGGGTGATGTGGAGATCCGCCACCAACTGCGCCTCCGGGTCAGGGAGAGCCAAGTCTTCCTCTGTAGGTACCTTAACAGAAGGGTTATGCAGGGTGTCCAAGAAAATATTAGGCGGAACCGGTTTTCGCTGAGAGCCCAGCCGGCTTAATGCATCAGCCGCCTCGTTCTTCCTGCGATCAATGTGCTCTACTTGGTAACCTTGAAAGTGTCCAGCAATGGCATCAACTTCACGGCGATAAGCCGCCATGAGAGGGTCCTTGGAATCCCACTTGCCTGATACTTGTTGAGCCACTAAGTCTGAGTCACCGAAGCATCTTACCCGGCTCAAGCTCATCTCCTTAGCCATCCGAAGACCATGGAGCAAGGCCTCGTACTCAGCCGCATTGTTAGTACAAGGAAACATCAATCGTAGCACATAATGAAACTTGTCACCCTTAGGGGAAGCCAATACAACTCCAGCCCCCGAGCCCTCCAATTGCCTAGACCCATCAAAGTGAATAGTCCAATATGTATTATCCGGCTTTTCTTCAGGCACCTGTAGCTCTGTCCAATCGTTGATGAAATCCACCAAAGCTTGAGATTTAACAGTAGTGTGTGGCACGTATTTTAGACCATGAGGCCCAAGTTCTATAGCCCACTTAGCCACTCTCCCTGTGGCCTCTCTGTTTTGGATGATATCTCCAAGGGGGCAGAACTAACCACAGTGATAGGGTGACCCTGAAAATAGTGCTTAAGGTTCCGGCTTGCCATGAATACACCATAAACAAGCTTCTGCCAATGTGGATACCGCTGTTTGGACTCTATGAGCACTTCGCTGACGTAGTAAACCGGCCGCTGAACCGGATACTCTTTACCCTCTTCCTTGCGCTCCACCACCACAGCCACGCTGACGGCTCGTGTGTTAGAAGCTACATACAGTAATAAGGGCTCCTTATCAACCAGAGCAGCAAGGACGGTGGGCTCAGCCAGCTGCCTCTTCAAATCCTCAAAAGCAGCATTAGCAGCATCATTCCAAATAAAGTCATCAGTTTTCTTCATCAACTGGTACAGTGGCATGGCCTTTTCACCCAAACGGCTTATAAACCGGCTTAAAGCAGCGATACAACCCGCCAGGCGCTGGACGTCATTTATACACGCCGGCTTAGCCAGAGAGGTGATCGCCTTGATCTTCTCCGGGTTAGCTTCAATGCCTCTATGAGAAACCAGAAAACCCAAGAGCTTGCCTGCAGGAACACCAAAAACACACTTAGCCGGGTTAAGCATCATCTTGTAGACCTAGAGATTATCAAAGGTTTCTCTTAGGTCATCTATCAAGGTTTCCTTCTCTCTGGACTTAACCACAATATCATCCACATAGGCATGAACATTGTGCCCAATCTGGTTATGAAGACAGTTCTGTACGCAACGCTGATAAGTCGCATGTGCACTCTTGAGCCCAAAAGGCATAGACACATAACAGGAGGCTCCAAAGGGAGTGATGAACGCTGTTTTCTCCTGGTCTTTAACTGCCATTTTAATCTGATGGTATCCAGAATAAGCATCTAAGAAACTTAAGTGCTCACAACCCGCCGTAGCATCAATGATTTGATCAATACGGGGGAGGGCAAAAGGATCAGCCGGACATGCCTTGTTTAAGTCCGTGTAGTCCACACACATCCACCAGGTGCCATTCTTCTTGAGCATGAGCACCGGGTTAGCTAACCACTCTGGGTGAAAGACTTCAACAATAAAACCGGCCGCCAAGAGCCGGGCCACCTCTTCTCCAATGGCTTTCCGCCTTTCCTCATTAAACCGCCGAAGGAATTGCCTGACCGGCTTGAATTTCGGATCAACATTGAGTGTGTGCTCAGCGAGTTCTCTAGGTACACCTGGCATGTCAGAAGGTTTCCATGCAAAAATGTCCCTATTCTCACGGATGAACTCGATGAGCGCGCTTTCCTATTTTGGATCCAGATTGGCACTGATGCTAAACTGCTATGATGAATCACCTGGAACAAAATCAACAAGTTTAGTCTCATCAGCCGACTGAAATTTCATTGCCGGCTCATGCTCTGTAGTCGGCTTTTTCAGAGAGGTCATATCTGTTGGGTCAACATTGTCCTTGTAAAACTTCAACTCCTCTGTTGCACAAACAGATTCTGCATAAGCCGCATCGCCTTCCTCACACTCCAAGGCCACCTTCCGACTGCCATGAACCGTAATGGTCCCATTGTGACCCGGCATCTTGAGCTGCAAATACACGTAACATGGCCGTGCCATGAACTTGGCGTAAGCCGGCCGCCCAAATATGGCATGATACGGACTTCTTATCTTGACCACCTCAAAGGTCAATTTTTCCACCCTGTAGTTGTACTCGTCTCCAAAGGCCACTTCCAATTCGATCTTACCAACTGGATAAGCCGACTTACCCGGCACCACACCATGGAAAACAGTATTGGACTGGCTGAGGTTTTTATCAATCAAACCCATACGATGGGAAGTCTCATAATAGAGGATGTTGATGCTGCTACCTCCATCCATGAGCACCTTAGTGAACTTATATCCTCCCACCTGAGGAGCCACCACCAGGGCCAAGTGACCCGGATTATCAACCCGGGGAGGGTGATCCTCCCTACTCCACACAATAGGCTGCTCAGACCATCTTAAATAGCATGGAACCGCCGGCTCAACAGCATTCACAGCCCTCTTATGAAGCTTCTGATCTCGCTTACACAGACTGGTGGTAAATACGTGATACTGTCCACCGTTAAGCTGCTTTGGATTGGTCTGATAACCCCCCTGCTGCTGTTGATGACCCTGGCCAGACTGCTGATTAAAGCCCCCTTGACCGTTCTGAGGATTAGGATTTGAGTCGCCGCCCGGGCCATGAAAACCGCCAGCGCCTGAGCCGCCGCCCGGGCTATTGTTGCCATTAAAGGCATTGGAATTCTTAAAGGCCTTCATGATTGCGAAATCCTTCCATAGATGAGTAGCTGGCTTCTCCCTAGAGCCATGCCTTGGACAAGGCTCATTCAACAGCTGCTCCAGCGTCGGGCCTGACCCGCCGGCTCAGGGAGGTGGCCTCCCCTTGCATCGCTGGTTATTACCCTGTGAGTCACGGGGACTCAGCAATCTCACACCCGCGAGATCAAGACTATTTAAGCTTATAGGAAAGGATGGTGCAAAGAGGTGGAGCTGCAGCGGCAAAAGCATATATGGTGGCTAACTTGCGCAAATGAGAGCGAGAAGAGAAGCAATGGAACGGACGTCATCTAGCAATGACCAAGAAGGGGTCCTGAACACCTACTTACGTCATACATAACACAGACCGTGTTCACTTCCCGGACTCCGCCGAGAAGAGACCATCACGGCTACTCACGCAGTTGATGTATTTTACTTGGGTCAAGTGACAAGTTATCTACAACCGGACATTAACAAATTCCCATCTGCCTCATAACCGCGGGCACGGCTTTCGAAAGATATTACCCTGCAGGGGTGTCCCAACTTAGCCCATCATAAGCTCTCACGGTCAACGAAGGATAAACCGTCTCCCGGAAAGACCCGATCAGTCTCGGAATCCCGGTTTACAAGACATCTCGACAATGGTAAAACAAGACCAGCAAAGCCGCCCGAATGTGCCGACAAATCCCGATAGGAGCTGCACATATCTCGTTCTCAGGGCACACCGGATGAACACTACATACAGCTAAAACCAATCCTCGAGTTTCCCCAAGGTGGCGCTGCAAGTGGCTCTAGTTTGGACCAGCACTCAGAGGAACACTGGCCCGGGGGTTTAAATAAAGATGACCCTCGGGCTCGCGAAAACCCGGGGGAAAAGGCTTAGGCGGCAAATGGTAAAACCAAGGTTGGGCCTTGCTGGAGGAGTTTTATTCAAGGCGAACTGTCAAGGGGGTCCCATAAATCACCCGACCGCGTAAGGAACGCAAACTCAAGGAACATAATCCCGGTATAACAGTAACTAGGGCGGCAAGAGTGGAACAAAACACCAGGCATAAGGCCGAGCCTTCCACCCTTTACCAAAATATATAGATGCATTAATTAAATAAGAGATATTGTGATATCCCAACATATCCATGTTCCGACATGGAACAAACTTCAACTTCACCTGCAACTAGCAACGCTATAAGAAGGGCTGAGCAAAAGCGGTAACTTAGCCAAACAACGGTTTGCTAGGAAAAGATGGTTAGGGCTGACATGGCTAAAATGGGAGACATGATATAGCAAGTAATAGGTAGCGGAGCATGGCAATAGAGCGAACAACTAGCATAGCAAAGATAGAAGTGATTTCGAGGGGTGGTCATCTTGCCTGCAAGATTCTCAGAGTTGTCGAAAGCTTGATCCTCGTAAGCGTACTCGACAGGTTCCTCGTTCACGAACTCGTCTCCCGGCTCTACCCAATACAAGAACACAAACAAACGGAACCACAATCAACAACGAGAAATGCGCAAGCAACATGATGCAAAACATGTATGATATGCAAGATATGATATGCGATGCATATGCGTGCTCCGGAAGGAAAATGATGAACATGGCAGTAACTTGGCAAACCAAGCATGCCACTGGAAAGATGAGATGATTTCGGTCGAAATCGATATAAAGATCACCGGAAACGGATGCACGGTTTGCAAATGGCAAGCAAAACAAGAATGACACGAATCTGCGATTAACAGCATGATAGCACTTAAAATGCAACAAGCAAAAATACTACAGTACTCCAACATAGCAACAAAGCATATGACAGTAATCTACAGGAGATTCTTGACAAAAGATGAACACTGAGCTACGGCTAGATCACAACATATCAAGCTCAAACAAGCATGGCAAAAGTGCAAAAGATAACTGGATCACAGACTTGGTGAAAAACTGGACATGGCAGAAAACAGCATCAGGTAGCAATGTTCAGAGCACGAAATCAACATGCTACAGGAACTTAACATAGCAAAAAAAGGCATGGAAGTGTTCTACTAAATGCACATGACAAAAGTCCCTTACTGACGATAAGCCAAAAAGGATCAGAAGATATGATGGCAAGCATGTAAACATAGCAAGTTTTGTTATCAGGTTTCAGACTTGGCAGAAAACAGAGCATGGCAGAAATATTAATATGTAGGCCTCTTTGTGAGCTTGATGCACTCACTACAGAGCAATGCATGACAAACCAAGCATACCTACAGCAAGATGGCATGTGTATGAAGCTAATCATGGCAAGAACAATAGCATAGCATGCATGGATCAACTACAATAAGCTTGACAAAAATGCATGTCATGTTAAGAATCTGCCAGAAATATTTTATAGCAAAAGTGGAGCAAGATTGAGTCATGCTATGGCACTCCATAATTGATCTACAAAACATCCTTACTGAACATCTCCAAAATATGCATGGATCTCTCTGTAGCATCAAGTTTACATGGCAACAAAATTACAGCAGACAAGGACTTAGAGAGAGAAATCACTAAGTCCCGGAAATCAGAAATATTACGGGGCCTACTTTGCATGCTTGTGCTAGTCACCACAGAGATCACAAAAATACATGGACTACACCACTGGAAATATGGCATGGCATACTTCAAAATACATGTAGAGCTCATGCTCAAAAGATGCACAGAATAAATGATACAAAAATGACAAATCTCCAAGTTCTGTCAAGAACCAGAGAATAACAGCAACTAGCCCTCTTCCAACGAAGATTCGGGCATCAAGATGACCCCTAATGAACATGGTGCAATTGAACAAAATGAAGAGCATCGCGAGACGAACAATTTGACATATTACACACGCGAATCGGAGCTACATGCACGGAGTTATCGCATCGGGAACAGGAGCACATGCTGATGAATCTCCAGGACTTGGAGAAAAAAGGGGGGCGAGAAAGTCAACGGGCACGTACGTTTCCAGATCGGATCGAGGGAGGTCGTGCTCGGGCTCGAGCCCGACGGCCGGCGAGGAAGGAAGGAGAGGGCGGCAGCGCGGCTGGAGGTGGCGCCGGCGGGCGGCGGGCGCGGCGCCGGCGGGGAGGCGGCGGGCGGCGCGGCTCCGGCGCGGCGACGGGAAGGCGCGCGGGCGATTGCCTCGGGCGGCGGCGGCGGCGGGCCGGGCGGGCCCTGCCTGGGCCCGGCGGGCCGGCGGCGTGGGGAGAGAGAGGAGGCGACGTGTCGCCACGGGATTGGACGGGGCGCGGCGGCGGACGTTGTCCGGCCGGAACGGACGCGTCCGGCGCGGCGCGGAGGAAGTTTCTAGGGTTAGACTGCGTTTGTAATACGGGATGCCCACATATTTATAGGTAGAGGGAGCTAGAAGACTCCAAATGAGGTGCAGTTTTCGCCCACACGATCGTGATCGAACGACCTAGAGCATGGAAGAGAGTTTGGTGGGTTTTGGACTGGTTTTAGAGGGGGGTTTTGCTGGACACTCAAATGGACTTTGCGGATGCCCGGTTAACCGGTAGTCTCCGGGTGGTATATTAAGACCACTTGACAAGCCTCGGTCCATTCCGAGAAAGTTTGACACACGCACACGAAAGAAAACAAGAGGGGTGCACCGGAGGAGATAGGAGCGCCGGATTGGAAAACGGACAACGGACAACGGAGAAAATGCTCGGATGCATGAGACGAACACGTATGCGAATGCAATGCACATGATGACATGATATGAAAATGCATGACATGACAAAATGCAAAACGAAAGACAAAACCCGACAACGGAAGGAAAAACATATCACATCGCCGAAAATGGCAAAAGTCGGAGTTAGAAATATGGCAAGTTACATGCGGGGTGTTACACCTGATCCCTTCCGCCGCCAGATCCTCCTTGGCTTTTACTAGATCTAACTTTAACTGTGCCACCTCCGCGTCATGCTGAGCTTGATTCGCCGGGTCAACCGTAGCGGTCAACAGGGCCGTCATCTTGTCCATGAGATCCATCAGCAGCTGAGCCGGTGAGGGCACCGGGTTTCCTGACCCGGCGGCAGGGTTTTGAACAGGCTGTGCACCGGCCATGAAGATTCCAACCCGGCTCGGCGGCTCAAAAGGGCCCGGAATACTGTCGCCGTCGGAACAGCCCCCGAGCCTGCCATCCTGGAGTTGATATAACGAGTTTGACTCATCCGTAGCCGACTCGCCGTCAGAGCCGGCGGTCGCCTCATCACCAGATCCAGATCCTTCAGAGAGCCCTCCATGGACACACCCCACGAAAGTATGCTTCAAGGCAGGTAGAGCCCGGGCGGGCCGTGCACGCTGAGCCGTCTCGATGAGGTCGGTGCAGAGCTCCGGCTCAAGGCCCGGCTCACCAATTTTGCCAATGAAGACGTGGATTCCGCCAAAGGGGACCCGGTACCCGTACTCGATTGAGCCGGCGTCGGGGCCCCAGGTTGCATCGTCGATGTAGAGCTTGCCACGACGACTCTTGGTCATCCGGCCCATAGCGTATCCCTTGAGCCCTTCGAAGCTGCCCTTCAAGAACTCAAATCCACCGTGCGCTGGCCCCACGGTGGGCGCCAACTGTCGTGGAATTGTCACGGCAGATGTCCTCGAGCTAGGACTTAGTCGTGGAGCCATCGCAGCTAGGAAGCTTAAGGGGGTTAAACGGGACAAGGAACACGGGGGTTATACTGGTTCGGCCCCTTACGGTGAAGGTAAAAGCCTACGTCCCGTTGAGGTGGTATTGATTATGGTTTCGATGACCAGGGAGCTTAATTACTATGCCTGGCTCTCGATGAGATCTTACTTGTCCCTAAACCGCCGCCGGGTCGTCCCTTTATATAGAGAGGTTGACGCCCAGCGGCCCTCAGAGTCCCGGCCGGCTCATAAGAGTGTCCGGCTCGGACTCTCAACTATTCTTGCCTTACACTACAAGTCTTGCCACACGGCGGTTTATCACTACGGGCCTTAAGCCATCTCCGGGTCTTAGGCCCATCATTGACCCGCCGTCTTCAAGCTCGGTGCTGGGCTTTGCGTGATGACCATTACGAGTAACCCGGCCCCTCCTGGCGGGTGACTCTAAGGGTTATATCCTCAACAGGTACGATGGTGTATGATGTGTTTAAATCCCAAATGCACAACTTCGATGGGCCACACCAAGTACATTACAAACCGAACACCGTAGCCGACTCCAAGCCTGGTTCAATACTTATGATGTCAGTTTCCCAACTTCAAGGCGGCAGCGGGGGGTGGGGCATCCCACGCATGCACTCAAACTTTATTTTGTCTAGCATGGGACACATCTATACACATATATAGTGTGCGAATAACTATGAAAGTTGCTCGTTGGATGAAGCCAATCCGACGGTACAGAGATGGCAAATCCGAGCACTACTGGCCGTTGGATATCATCTACATTCCACCAGATTCTGCCACATGTACAATCTAGATGACTCCATGGTTGAACTTAAGCATAATGCACAAACCTCAAAACACAAGCACTTCTCCTTTGTTCTCTAGAATCTTCCATATCTTAATTGCCCAAACCTTTTTTAAATGAATTGTCACTTTTTGTTTTTACCTTTACAATGCACAATTCCATGAATCTTAAAATAGTTTTTTACAAAACTAATTGATTTTGGATGAGATGAACTATAAGAATTAAACGAACATCTACATCATGCATATCTGGGAGAAGAGGCGGGAAACCGATGAGAGTAGTGGCGAGAAACGGTAGCCTGTTTTGAATGAAAACCTAGTAGAGAAGGAAGCGTGAGCTACATGACGCATGCGCATAGTGCTTACCCATGTACTGCATGTGCTGTCGAAAGGGCTCAGGGTTGCCGTTCGATCTGGGAGCATCCAACGGTGCACAGGTACGATCCGTGGGGTTTGGGTTCTGGCCAGTCAGAACGCAGGACTCAGATCGCGCATGCAGTGGGGGGATATCATACGGAAACCAACATTAGGTGGAAACCGGTGAAAACCACGAGAAAAAGCTGTTTTGAAGTTTCAAAAAAATGCAGGATGTTAAGAGGATGATGTTCTATTGGCACACAAAATTTCAAGTTGAAACACATTAAGAGATGTGAGCTATGAAAAACACAAAATTAGTGTTGAATAGTGCCGAATAGTAATGTCACTATTCAGGGCGGAATTTGTCTTTTTCATAGCTCACATCTCGTAATGTTTTTCAACTTAAAATTTTGTGTCGCAATAAAACATCACCTTCTTAACATCCACATTTTTTTAGATTTTTATGAAACTTTAAAATATGGTTTCCACGAAGTTTTCATTGAATATCGGTTTTCGTGAGTGAACCGTGTGCTATTTGAAAACATTTCGTGAGAAGAATCTCGGTTTTTAAATCCTCGTAAATCCAAAACTAAGCTGGAAATCGTGAAACCTGCCATGGTGTCACGACATCGCACTTATATGTCGAGGAATTTTTTTCGTCCATTGTGGCGCAAGTTTTATTACAAGCCTATTACAAACCGGAGCTTCTCTCAAAGAAGCCTCGTGGTTCCGATAGGGAAACGTCTCCCCCTTGTGGGCGAAACGTAATCACTGCCTCTTTTCACCTTATATTTTCATCTACGGGTAACATGGAATGACATGATATCCATGCTGGAATTTATACTTATTCAGGGTTCGTTTGGCCTTTTTATACACTAATTGAGTTTCCTAGGCATTTAATGTCCATAATTCAAATCTGGACTACAAATACATGCTCCAGTTCACCAAAATGGCTAGAAAAATTATACATGTGTCCTTGGGTGCATATTTAGGTCCCATGCCAGGAATGGGAACGAATTACAACCGTACTGGTGTCATGGCTCGTACTCAAACATTTCGAATCTCGGTTTTTAAGTCCCCATAAATCCTAAACTCACCAGAAAGTCATCAAAGGTAGCATGGTGTCACGTCATGGCACATATATGTCATGGTAAAAACATTGTCCAATTTGGGCCAAGCTTTATTACAAACCTCTTACAAAAACTGGAGCTTCTCTCAAAGAAGCCTCGTGGTTCTGATAGGGAAACGTGATCCCCTTATGGGCGAAATGTAATCACTGCCTCTTTTCGCCTTGTATTTTCTTCCATTGGCAACATGGAACCACAGGATATATGTGCTAAAATTTAAACTTATTCAGGGTTCGTTTGGACTTTTTATACACAAATTGAGTTTCCTAGGCATTTAATGTCCATAATTCAAATCTGAACTACAAATACATGCTCCAGTTCACCAAAATGGCTAGGAAAATTATACATGTGTCCTTGGGTGCATGTTGAGGTATCATGCCAGGAATGGGAATGAATTACAATCGTACCGGTGTCCTGGCTCTTCCTCAAACATTTCGAATCTTGGTTTTTAAGTCCCCATAAATCCTAAGCTCACTAGAAAGTCATCAAAGGTGGCAAGGTGTCATGTCATGGCACATATATGTCATGGTAAAAACATTGCCAATTTGGGCCAAGCTTTATTACAAACCACTTACAAACCGGAGCCTGTCGCAAGAACCCTCGTGGTTTCGATAGGGAAACATGTCCCCTTGTGGGCCAAATGATAATCACTCCCTCTTCTAGCCTCGTACTTTCTTCTACACACGACACGGAACAACTGGAGATTCGCGCTGAACTTTGAAATTATTCAGGGTTCGTTTGACCTTTTTTATTCATTAATTGAGTTTTCTAGGCATTTAATGTCCGTCGTTCAAATCCGAACTACAAATACATGCTCCAGTGCACCAAAATGGCTAGAAAAAATGTACATTTTTCCTTGGGGTGGATGTTTAGGTCCCATGGAACGAATGGGAACGAATTCAACGGTCTCGCCGTCCTGGCCTGGCCACAAACATTGCGAATCTCGGTTTTTAAATGTCTGTAAATCCAAAACTCACTAGGAAATCATGAAACTTGGCATGGTGTCACTACATGGTATATATAATTGTCCAATTTGGGCGAAGATATATTACAAGCCTTTTACAAACCGGAGCCTGTCGCAACCCTCGTGGTTCCGGTAGGGAAACATGCCCCTCTTGTGGGCGAAACGGTAATCGATGCCTCTTCTCGCCTTGAACTTTGTTTTCTACATGCAAGATAGAATAACAGGAGTGTCGGGCTGAAATTTGAAACTGTTCAGGGTTCGTTTGGCCATTGTATATATATTACTAATTACTAAGTTTTCTATGCATTTAATGTAGTCCATAATTCAAATTTGAACTACAACCACATGCTCCAGTGAAGCAAAATGGGTGGGAAATCATACATGTGTCATTGGGTGCATGTTTAGGTCTCGTTTAAGGAACGAGAATGAATTACAAACTTGTCATCGTCCTGAAACAATAAGAATCTCAGTTTTTAAATCCCAGTAAATAAAAAAGTCACCCAAAAAACATGAAACTTGGCATGGTTTCATGACATGGCGCATATATGCCGTGGTAAAAAAATCGTCCAGTTTGAGAAGAGGTGCACACATTAGTAGCCAACAAAGTCCTTTCTGAAACAAAAAGCTGACACATTAATATCGCAAACGGTTGTATTATACTTACCATGTCGAAATTTAACCATACTCGGCGGCGTGCGTGCAGCTGTTTGATTAGACGGGACGAGCGCGAGAAGTCCGCCGTGCAGGTTCGACGCGACGCGTGCGAGCAGTCCGCCGCGCAGGCTCGACGGGATGTGTGCATCCTATCCACCTCACAGGCTTGACGGGACACGTGCGAGCAGTAAGGCCGCCCATGCTCAACGGGAAGCGAGCTCTTTGACCTCCATGCACCAGCCGCCGCCCGCCTCGCTCACAACTTCTCCATTAATTGGTTAATTAAAGCACCTGGACGGAGGGTGTTTGCTTGTGATCCCATGGCAGCATTTGCTTTGTTCGTGTTTTCAACTAGTATTCCGCCCTAATTTAAATTGCCACATAGGGCAATGGATAATACGACCACAAATTAAATGGAAATGGATAATACGACGACAAATTTACAATGGCGCACATAATAATTGTCTTACATATTCCGGATAATTTAAAATGCCACATGCGGCAAATCCCGGAAGACAGGGGCAGGAGAAGAAGGAAATTGCAGACAACTATCTGGGTCGGTACCGTCTCTACTCATCGATGGATCACCGGCGGCAAAATCCCCCAGCTCCTTCTTCAATTCCTCACGACTTTGCTTGAAAGCAGCCAATAAATTCCTCCACCTCCAGCTCGCGCTCGATCCGGAGCTTCCTCAAGCCACCCATCAGTTCCTCGACGACCGCTTTCAGCGTCATCTCCGAGGCACTGCTCTGCTCATGCAGCATCTTCCAGCCGGTGGCCTCCTCCTCCTTCTCGGCGACCAACTTGAGGAGATTCGCATTGTCATCCATGAGTTGCTCGACGAGGCCGGTCGCCATGTCAACCGAGGCATCGCTGATCTTGAGCAGCTTCATCAAGCCGTCGACCAGCTCCTGCTGCGTAGTGACGCCAGCGAGAATGTCGTCTTCACCGGCGAAGGACTTCAGGAACGCCGGCTCGTCGCGATGACCGACGCCACGTGCGCTTGTGAGAGCCCTCGCGTGCCCATGAGAGCTCGTTCGAGGGTTCCGCGGCGCGCCGGGACATCTCTGTTGCGGCTGCGGCTTCGCGGCGGGACCTCTCTAGTGCTTCCGCGGCCTTGGTCTTTGCTGCCTGGTTATATGTCCACCCTAAACTCCTCCTACCGGTCATGGCGGAATGACTTGACAGAGAAAACCAGTTTTGTGGGTGATGAGGAGAGGAACTGTGAAGTAATTTTTGAGTGGGTAGCTTTTATAGCCCGGTGCTAAGTGTGAACACATATTAGTTTGATAGGTGTGAACAAATTTGCAATTACTTATTGCGTTGTAATCAGCAATGTGACGAGAAAGAAGGTCAAAATTTATTGATGGCAGAAGGTTGACCATGTGGTTGCTCGCCGTTGAGGCGGCCGTGGCACGCTCCGCTCTGGCGTCCCTGCGCGCGCTCTGCTCGCCGTTCAGGCAAAGTTACAATGGCAACTGTTAATAATTCTTAATAATTGTCTTACATATTCAGGATAATTTAAAAATGCCAAATGTGGCAAGGCCTAGAACACTCACGACCTACATATGCATACAATTATAATAAAATATAAGCTAAAAGGCTGAGCTGGCGGCCTTCCGACGATGGTCTTCTCGGACTCCATGATCAGCATAGCACCCTTGCGGCCGTTCACTCCGAGTGTCCCGACCCGCCTCCGCCTACTGAGCTGCTGGCGCTGGGAGGCTCTTGGGGCTGCTGGGTCTCTTCGAGAAGAGCTTGACAGCGTGCAATCGCGCGCATGACAACTCCGCGAAACCGCTCCATTTCCATGTCTCTGGCCTGGTAGAAAATTCCGTCGATCACCTGCATCCTCAAGATATCACGTTGGCGATGTTCTACTTCGTCAGGGACGTCAACTCCGCCAAGGATGCGCTCGAGCCTGGCCACCACATCATCGGGATCGAGGTTGACACGGCTGCCGCGGGCAATGATGAAGCCGTAGGCTGCCTTTATCTTGACTGAATCGCAGAGGTCCTTTGCCCATTCCTTGTGGGGCATCAGGCTCTCGATGAGCACTGGTGACGGCGGCTCTTCGGGTGGGTCGTCGATCATGCCGCCGAGCAGCTCTGGATCTTTTGCACGGTGGATGGCAAACTGATCATCACACCTCCTCTGCAATATGTCGATTGTGCTCCCAAGGACTGTGACGCCGATATCGCTGCCGATGGGCCATGGTGCCGGCACCGGCCGCTGATTCTCTTGCTCCCCGATCTGCTCCGGCTCGTTCTCCTTGCCGAAGATGTAATGCAGGTAGGCATCGATGTCGAAGCTTTGGTCATTGCCTGGCATGCTTGGAATAACTAATGGTAGATGGGTGAGGACTAGATCCTCGCAGAGTGTCGCGGCGGTGCGTTGCCGCGTGGGTTATATGCAGCAAGCCGCTAGCTGGTGGCAGGAAACCGGTGAGGGGATAGGCGTGGATTTTACAATTCATCCATGTGGAGTGCGGGAAGCATTCGCTGGAGCGCGGGAAGACTAAGTGGAGCACACACACAACCCGAATACCGTATCCGGTGCCACGTGTTATTTATCACACAAGTGTTAACATAAGGAAACGTATGTGTAACTTACTAATCATCGCACACGAGTACTCGCAGACGCATCGTGTGCGATATTCCTAGCCACCGCAAGCAAATAGTTTGGATTATTCAAAGTTTTTTGTACACACAAAATCGCACACGAACTAACTGTATTAACCGTCTGTGTTGTAATTTCTCATCGCAAACAGTTCATCCGAGTCGGCTGTTTGCCACGTATCACACACATCTTGTTAAGTTGAACCGTTTCTGTTGCGTTCGCTAATCGAAAACAGTTCATCCGAGTGAACCGTATGCCCTATATCACACACACCTTGATCTGGCTAACCGTTTATGTTGCACTCCCTAATAGAAAACGGTTCATCGGAGCGAACTGTATGTCGTATATTGCACACACATTGATATGGCTGCCCGTTTATGTTGTTCTGCCTCATCGCAAACAGTTCGAACGGGTTAACCGTATGCCCTTCATCGCACACGCAACTAAAACCTGAACCGTGTTTGATGCACCCGTCATCACAAATATTTTATACATTTCTGACGGTTTTCATACAGCACCATTTGCGATTATGGCATCGCACACAGTTTCTCGAAGGGTCTCTCATCGTAGTGTCGCGTTAGTAGCATCCTGCAGTAATGAGTAACATACCGATGACAAAGGGAATAACGTATGTTGTCATTATGGTATGACCGATAAAGATCTTCGTAGAATATGTGGGAACCAATATGAGCATCCAGGTTCCGCTGTTGGTTATTGACCGGAGAGGTGTCTCGGTCATGTCTACATAGTTCTCGAACCCGTAGGGTCCGCACGCTTAATGTTCGATGATGATTTTATATTATATGAGTTATGTGATTTGGTGACCGAATGTTATTCGGAGTTCCGGATGAGATCACGGACATGATGAGGAGTCTCTAAATGGTCGAGAGGTAAAGATTCATATATAGGATGATGATATTCGGACACCGGAAGTGTTTCAGGGTGTACCGGGTACATATCAAAGTACCGGGGGGCTTACCGGAACCCCCCCGGGGATTAATGGGCCTTATAGGCCATAGGAGGAGAGCACACCAGCCCACAAGGGGTGGCGCCCCCCCCTAAGGAAGGAGGCCGAATGAGAAGGAGAGGGGCTTCGTCCCCCCCCCTTTCCTTCTTCCCCCTCTCTTCCCTTTTCCCCGTTCCGGTAAAAGGAAAGGCGGACGAATTGGAATAGGGCCCCCAAGTAGGATTCCTCCTACTTGAGGCGCCCAAGGAAGCTCCCCTCCCCCTCCCACCTATATATACATGGGGAGGGGGCACCTAGAACACACACCAACAATTGTTAGCCGTGTGCGCTGCCCCCCTCCACTGTTTACGCCTCCGGTCATATTCACGTAGTGCTTAGGCGAAGCCCTGTGCGGATCACTTCACCATCATCGTCACCACACCATCGTTCTGACGTAACTCCCCCTCGACACTTTGCTGGATCAAGAGTTTGAGGGACGTGATTGAGCTGTACGTGTGCAGAACTCGGAGGTGTCGTACGTTTAGTGCTTGATCGGTCGGAACGAGAAGAAGTTCGACTACATCAACCGCGTTGTCAAACGCTTCTGCTTTCAGTCTACGAGGGTATGTGGACATACTCTCCCCCTAACGTTGCTATGCATCTCCTAGATAGATCTTGCATGAGCGTAGGAATTTTTTTGAAATTGCATGCTACATTTCCCAACAGTGGCATCCAAGCCAGGTCTATGCGTAGATGATGCGCACGAGTAGAACACAAAGAGTTGTGGGCGGTGATCTTCATACTACTTACTACCAATGTCTTATTTTAATTCGGCGGTATTGTTGGATGAAGCGGCCCGGACCAACCTTACATGACGATGTTCATGAGACCGGTTCCACCGACAGACATGCAACTAGTTTTGCATAAAGGTGGCTGGCGGGTGTCTGTTTCTCCTACTTTAGTTGAACTGAATTTGACTGCGGCCGGTTGTTGTTGAATTTTAAAATAGCAAACTTGATAAATCACTGTTGTGGTTTTGATGCATAGGTAAGAACGGTTCTTGCTAGAAGCCCGTAGCAGCCACGTAAAACTTGCAACAACAAAGTAGAGGACGTCTAACTTGTTTTTGGAGGGCATGTTGTGATGTGATATGGTCAAGACATGATGTGATATACGTTATTGTATGAGATGATCATGTTTTGTAAAAGTTATCGGCAACCGGCAGGAGCCTTATGGTTTTCTCTTTATTGTATGAAATGCAAACGCCATGTAATTGCTTTACTGTATCACTATGCGTTAGCGATAGTTGTAGAAGCAATAGTTGGCGAGACGATCACGACGCAATGATGGAGATCAAGGTGTCGAGCCGGTGACTGATACGTCTCCAATGTATCTATAATTTTTCATGGTTCCATGCTATTATATTATCTATCTTGGATGTTTTATATGCATTTATATGCTATTTTATATGATTTTTGGGACTAACCTATTAACCTATAGTCCAGTGCCAGTTTTTGTTTTTTCCTTGTTTTTAAGTTTTGTAGGAAAGGAATATCAAACGGAGTCCAATTGACCTGAAGCTTTACGATGATGATTTTTGGACCAAAAGAGGCCCCCGAAGCAAAAGAGTTGGGCCAGAAGAGCAACGAGGCCTCCACAAGGGTGGAGGGCGCGCCCTACCCCCCCCCCCCCCCCACCCCTAGGGCGCGCCCTCCGACCTTGTGGACCCCACGTGGACTCCCCGACTTGTTCTCGACGCAACACCTCTTATATATATATATCCCAAAACCTCCAGAACAGAACCAAGACCGGGAGTTCCGCCGCCGCAAGCCTCTATAGCCACCAAAAACCAATCGAGGCCCTATTCTGGCACCCTGCCGGAGGGGGAACCCATCACCGGTAGCCATCTTCATCATCCCGGCGGTCTCCATGACGAGGATGGAGTAGTTCACCCTCGGGCTAAGGGTATGTACCAGTAGCTATGTGTTTGATCTCTCTCTCATGTTCTTGATTTGGCATGATCTTGATGTATCGCGAGCTTTGCTATTATAGTTGGACCTTATGATGTTTCTCCCTCTCTACCTTCTTGTATTGGATTGAGTTTTCCCTTTGAAGTTATCTTATCGGATTGAGTCTTTAAGGATTTGAGAACACTTGATGTATGTCTTGCATGTGCTTATCTATGGTGACAATGGGATATTCATGTGATCCACTTGATATATGTTTTGGTGATCAACTTGCGGGTTCAGTGACCTTGTGAACTTATGCATAGGGGTTGGCACACATTTTCGTCTTGACTCTCTGGTAGAAACTTTGGGGCACTCTTTGAAGTTCTTTGTGTTGGTTTGAATAGATGAATCTTAGATTGTGTGATGCATATCATATAATCAAACCCGCGGATACTTGTGGTGACATTGGAGTATCTAGGTGACATTAGGGTTTTGGTTGATGTGTATCTTAAGGTGTTATTTTAGTACGAACTCTAGGGTTGTTTGTGACACTTATAGGAATTGCCCAATAGATCGATTAGAAACAATAACTTTGAGGTGGTTTCGTACCCTACAATAATCTCTTCGTTTGTTCTCCGCTATTAGTGACTTTGGAGTGACTCTTTCTTGCACGTTGAGGGATTCTTATATGATCTAATTATGTTATCATTGTTGAGAGAACTTGCACTAGTGAAAGTATGAACCCTAGGCCTTGTTTCTAAGCATTGCAATACCTTTTTCGCTCACTTTTACTACTTGCTACCTTGCTGTTTTTATATTTTCAGATTACAAAAACCTATATATACCATCCATATTGCACTTGCATCACCATCTCTTCGTCGAACTATTGCACCTATACAATTTACCATTGTATTGGGTGTGTTGGGGACACAAGAGACTCTTTGTTATTTGGTTGCAGGGTTGTTTGAGAGAGACCATCTTCATCCTACGCCTCCCACGGATTGATAAACCTTAGGTCATCCACTTGAGGGAAATTTGCTACTGTCCTACAAAACTCTGAGCTTGGAGGCCCAACACGAGTCTATAAGAAGAAGGTTGTGTAGTAGACATCAGTGACGATGGAAATCATGACGATGCTTTGGAGATGGAGATCAAAAGCACAAGATGGTGATGGTCATATCATGTCACATATTTTGATTTCATGTGATGGTTATCTTTTATGCATCTTATTTTTCTTAGTATGGCGGTAGCATTATAAGATGATCCCTTAACTAAATTTCAAGGTATAAGTGTTCTCCCTGAGTATGCACTGATACGTCTCCAACGTATCTATAATTTTTTATTATTCCATGCTATATTATATTCTGTTTTGGACATTATTGGGCTTTATTATACACTTTTATATTATTTTTGGGACTAACCTATTAACCGGAGGCCCAGCCCAGAATTGCTGTTTTTTGCCTATTTCAGAGTTTCACATAAAAAGAATATCAAACGGAGTCCAACGGAATGAAACCTTCGGGAACTTGATTTTTGGAACGAACGTGATCCAGAGGACTTGGACCCTACGTCAAGAAAGCAACCAGGAAGGCACGAACTAGGGAGGCGCGCCTACCCCCCCCCCAGGCGCGCCCTCCACCCTCATGGGGCCCACGTTGCTCCATCGACATACTTCTTCCTCCTATATATACCTACGTACCCCCAAACTACCAGAAAAGGAGCCAAAAACCTAATTCCACCGCCGCATCCTTCTGTACCCATGAGATCCCATCTTGGGGCCTTTTCCGGAGCTCCGCCGGAGGGGGCATCGATCAAGGAGGGCTTCTACATCAACACCATAGCCTCTCCGATGATGTGTGAGTAGTTTAGCTCAGACCTTCGGGTCCATAGTTATTAGCTAGATGGCTTCTTCTCTCTCTTTGGATCTCAATACAATGTTCTCCCCCTCTCTTATGGAGATCTATTCGATGTAATCTTCTTTTGCAGTGTGTTTGTTGAGACCGATGAATTGTGGGTTTATGATCAAGTTTATCTATGAACAATATTTGAATCTTCTCTGAATTCTTTTATGTATGATTGGTTATCTTTGCAAGTCTCTTCGAATTATCAGTTTGGTTTGGTCTACTAGATTGATCTTTCTTGCAATGGGAGAAGTGCTTAGCTTTGGGTCCAATCTTGTGGTGTCCTTTCCCAGTGACAGTAGGGGCAGCAAGGCACGTATTGTATTGTTGCCATCGAGAATAACAAGATGGGGTTTATATCATATTGCATGAGTTTATCCCTCTACATCATGTCATCTTACTTAAAGCGTTACTCTGTTCTTTTGAACTTAATACTCTAGATGCATGCTGGATAGCGGTCGATGTGTGGAGTAATAGTAGTAGATGCAGGTAGGAGTCGGTCTACTTGTTGCGGACGTGATGCCTATATACATGATCATACCTAGATATTCTCATAACTATGCTCAATTCTGTCAATTGCTCAACAGTAATTTGTTTACCCACCGTAATACTTATGCTCTCGAGAGAAGCCACTAGTGAAACCTATGGCCCCCGGGTCTATTTTCCATCATATTAATCTTCCAACACTTAGTTATTTTTGTTGCCTTTTATTTTACTTTGCATCTTTATCATAAAAATACCAAAAATATTATCTTATCATATCTATCAGATCTCACTTTCGTAAGTGGCCGTGAAGGGATTGACAACCCCTTTATTGCGTTGGTTGCGAGGATTTTATTTGTTTGTGTAGGTGCGAGGGACTCGTGTGTGGCCTCCTACTGGATTGATACCTTGGTTCTCAAAACTGAGGGAAATACTTACGCTCCTTTACTGCATCACCCTTTCCTCTTCAAGGGAAAAACCAAAGCAGTGCTCAAGAGTTAGCAAGAAGGATTTCTGGCGCCGTTGCCGGGGAGTCTACGCAAAAGTCAACATACCAAGTACCCATCACAAACCCTTATCTCCTGCATTACATTATTTGCCATTTGCCTCTCGTTTTCCTCTCCCCCACTTCACCCTTGCCGTTTTATTCGCCCTCTCTTTTCCGTTCGCCTCTGTTTCGTGTGCTTCTTGTTTGCTTGTGTGTTGGATTGCTTGCTTGTCATGATGACTCTACCTAGATTTGGTGATCTTCACCTTAAAAGGTTAGAAGAGATCGAAAGCAACGTCAGGAGTTTTATGGTCTTACAATTTGAGCATAATAATTTCTTTAGAAACGAGCTTAAGGAACAAAAAAACTTTATGGGTTATATGAATAAAGAGCTCGATGATATGTCTAAAGAATTTGATGGTTTGAAATCTCAGATTGCTCATCTTGAGAAGTTAATAGCTGAAGTTTCGGATAAGCAGGCCACCTTAGTTAATAAGATGGCCGCTAAGCCGGAATTTTTTTGGGAAAATAAAGATGAAGATCTAAAAGTTATTGATGTGTCCCCTATTAAATCTTTCTTTTGCTATATGAATCTTGATAATGATGGGACTGAATATGATCCACCTTTACCTAGAAGGCGTTCCAAAAATTCAGAGTTTTTTAGTAAAATTGGTGAAAGCGGGATTGAAGAGATCAAAACTCTAGATATTAATGAACCCACTATTTTGGATTTCAAGGATTTTAATTATGATAATTGCTCTTTGATAGATTGTATTTCCTTGTTGCAAGCCGTGATAAATTCTCCACATGCTTATAGTCAAAATAAAGCCTTTACCAAACATATCGTATATGCTTTGATGCAATCTTATGAAGAAAAACTTGAGTTGGAAGTTTCTATCCCTAGAAAACTTTATGATGAGCGGGAACCTACTATTAAAATTAAAATTAAAGATCATGAATGCTATGCTTTGTGTGATTTGGGTGCTAGTGTTTCCATGATTCCAAAGACTTTGTGTGATTTGCTAGGTTTCCTGATTTTGATGATTGCTCTTTAAACTTGCACCTTGCGGATTCCACCATTAAGAAACCTATGGGAAGAATTAATGATGTTCTTATTGTTGCAAATAGGAATTATGTGCCCGTAGATTTTATTGTTCTTGATATAGATTGCAATCCTTCATGTCCTATTATTCTTGGTAGACCTTTCCTTAGAACGATTGGTGCAATTATTGATATGAAGGAAGGGAATATTAGATTCCAATTTCCGTTAAGGAAAGGCATGGAACACTTCCCTAGAAAGAAAATAAAATTACCTTATGAATCCATTATGAGAGCCACTTAAGGATTGCCTACCAAAGATGGCAATACCTAGATCTATCCTTGCTTTTATGCCTAGCTAGGGGCGTTAAACGATAGCGCTTGTTGGGAGGCAACCCAATTTTATTTTTAGTTTTTTTTTTGCTTTTTTGCTTCTGTTTAGGAATAAATATTTGATATAGCCTCTTATTATATTTGTTTTTATGTTTTAATTAGTGTTTGTGCCAAGTTTAACCTATAGGATCTTCTTGGATGATAGTTATTTGATCTTGCTGAAAAATTCCAGAAACTTTCTGTTCACGAAAATAATTGTTAAAAATCACCAGAACGTGATAAAATATTGATTCCAATTGCTGCTGATCAATAAACAAATTTTCTAGGTCATCCTATTTTGGATGAAGTTTTGGAGTTCCAGAAGTTTGCGTTAGTTACAGATTACTACAGACTGTTCTGTTTTTTAGAGATTCTGTTTTCGTGTGTTGTTTGCTTATTTTGATGAATCTATGGCTAATAAAATAGTTTATAAATGATAGAGAAGTTGTAATACAGTTGGTTTAACACCAATATAAATAAAGAATGAGTTCATTACAGTACCTTCAAGTGGTGTTTTGTTTTCTTTCGCTAACGGAGCTCACGAGATTTTCTGTTAAGATTTGTGTTGTGAAGTTTTCAAGTTTTGGGTAAAAGATTTGATGGATTATGGAACAAGGAGTGGCAAGAGCCTAAGCTTGGGGATGCCCATGGCACCCCAAGATAATATAAGGACACCTAAAAGCCAAAGCTTGGGGATGCCCCGGAAGGCATCCCCTCTTTCGTCTACTTCCATCGGTAACTTTACTTGGAGCTATATTTTTATTCACCAGATGATATGTGTCTTGCTTGGAGCGTCTTATATTATTTGAGTCTTTGTTTTTTAGTTTACTACAATCATCCTTGCTTTACACACCTTTTGAGAGAGACACACATGATTCGGAAATTATTAGAATACTCTATGTGCTTCACTTATATTTTTTGAGCTATATAGTTTTGCTCTAGTGCTTCACTTATATCTTTTAGAGCACGGCGGTGGATTTTTTTTATAGAAATTATTGATCTCTCATGCTTCACTTATATTATTTTGAGAGTCTTAAAACAGCGTGGCAATTTGCTTTAATTTTAATTTCATGAGAAATTTGATGCTTGATAATTGTTTTGAGATATAAAGGTGGTAATATCATAGTTGTGCTAGTTGAGTAATTGTGGAATTGAAAAATACTTGTGTTGTAATTTGTGATTCCCGTAGCATGCACGTATGGTGAACCGTTATGTAATGAAGTCGGAGCATGAGGTATTTATTGATTGTCATCCTTTGTGTGGCGGTCGGGATCGCGCGATGGTTAACTCCTACCAACCCTTCCCCTAGGAGCATGCGTAGTAGTACTTTGCTTCGAGGGCTAATAAATTTTTGCAATAAGTATATGAGTTCTTTATGACTAATGTGAGTCCATGGATTATACTCACACTTACCTTTCCGCAATTTTCTAGCCTCTTCGGTACCGTGCATTGCCCTTTCTCACCTTGAGAGTTGGTGCAAACTTCGCCGGTGCATCCAAACCGCGTGATATGATACGCTCTATCACACATAAACCTCCTTATATCTTCCTCAAAACAGCCACTATAACTACCTATCATGGCATTTCCATAGCCATTCCGAGATATATTGCCATGCAACTTTCCATCGTTTCGGTTATCATGACACGCTCCATCATTGTCATATTGCCTTGCATGATCATGTAGTTGACATTGTATTTGTGGCAAAGCCACCATTCATAATTCTTTCATACATGTCGCTCTTGATTCATTGCATATCCCGGTACACCGCCTGAGGCATCCACATAGTCATATTTTGTTCTAAGTATTGAGTTGTAATTCATGAGTTGTAAGTAAATAAAGGTGTGATGATCATCATTATTAGAGCATTGTCCCAAGTGAGGAAAGGATGATGGAGACTATGATTCCCCCACAAGTCGGGATGAGACTCCGGACTAAAAAGGAAAAAATGAGAGAAAAAGAGAGAAGGGACAATGTTACTATCCTTTTACCACACTTGTGCTTCAAAGTAGCACCATGATCTTCATGATAGAGAGTCTCTCATTTTGTCGCTTTCATATACTAGTGGGAAATTTCATTATAGAACTTGGCTTGTATATTCCAATGATGGGCTTCCTCAAATGCACGAGGTCTTCGTGAGCAAGAAAGTTGGATGCACACCCACTTAGTTTCTTTTGTTTGAGCTTTCATACACTTATAGCTCTAGTGCATTCGTTGCATGGCAATCCCTACTCCTTGCATTGACATCAATTGATGGGCATCTCCATAGCCCGTTGATTAGCCTCGTTGATGTGAGACTTTCTCCTTTTTTGTCTTCCCACATAACCCCTACCATTATACCTTATTCCACCTTAGTGCTATATCCATGGCTTGCGCTCATGTATTGCGTAAGAGTTGAAAAGGCTGAAGCGCGTTAAAAAGTATGAACCAATTGCTTGGCTAAAACCGGGGTTGTACATGATATGAATATTTTGTGTGGGGAAGATGGAGCATAGCCAGACTATATGATTTTGTAGGGATAACTTGCTTTGGCTATGTTATTTTGATAAGACATAATTGCTTGGTTAGCATGCTTGAAGTATTATTGTTTTTATGTCAACATTAAACTTTTATCTTGAATCATATTAAATCTGAACATTCGTGCCACAATAAGAAGAATTACATTGAAATTATGCTACGTAGCATTCCACATCAAAAAATCTGTTTTTATCATTTACCTACTCGAGGACGAGCAGGAATTAAGCTTGGGGATGCTTGATACGTCTCCAACGTATCTATAATTTTTGATTGTTCCGTTCTATATTATATTCTATTTTGGACATTATTGGCCTTTATTATACACTTTTATATTATTTTTGGGACTAACCTATTAACCGGAGGCCCAGCCCAGAATTGATGTTTTTTTGCCTATTTCAGAGTTTCGCAGAAAAAGAATATCAAACGGAATGAAACCTTCGGAAACGTGATTTTTGGAACGAACGTGATCCAGAGGACTTGGACCCAACGTCAAGAAAGCAACCAGGAAGGCACGAGGTAGGGGGCACGCCTACCCCCCTAGGCACGCCCTCCACCCTCGTGGGGCCCATGTTGCTCCACCGACGTACTTCTTCCTCCTATATATACCTACGTACCCCCAAACTACCAGAAAAGGAGCCAAAAACCTAATTCCACCGCCGCAACCTTCTGTACTCGTGAGATCCCATCTTGGGTCCTTTTCCGGAGCTCCGCCGAAGGGGCCATCGATCACGGAGGGCTTCTACATCAACACCATAGCCTCTCCGATGATGTGTGAGTAGTTTACCTTAGACCTTTGGGTCCATAGTTATTAGCTAGATGGCTTCTTCTCTCTCTTTGGATCTCAATACAATGTTCTCCCCCTCTCTTGTGGAGATCTATTCGATGTAATCTTCTTTTGCGGTGTGTTTGTTGAGACCGATGAATTGTGGGTTTATGATCAAGTTTATCTATGAACAATATTTGAATCTTCTCTGAATTCTTTTATGTATGATTGGTTATCTTTGCAAGTCTCTTCGAATTATCAGATTGGTTTGGCCTACTAGATTGATCTTTCTTGCAATGGGAGAAGTGCTTAGCTTTGGGTTCAATCTTGCGGTGTCCTTTCCCAGTGACAGTAGGGGCAGCAAGGCACATATTGTATTGTTGACATCGAGGATAACAAGATGGGGTTTATATCATATTGCATGAGTTTATCCCTCTACATCATGTCATCTTACTTAAAGCGTTACTCTGTTCTTTTGAACTTAATACTCTAGATGCATGCTGGATAGCGGTCGATGTGTGGAGTAATAGTAGTTGATGCAGGTAGGAGTCGGTCTACTTGTCGCGAACGTGATGCCTATATACATGATCATACCTAGATATTCTCATAACTATGCTCAATTCTGTCAATTGCTCAACAGTAATTTGTTTACCCACCGTAATACTTATGCTCTCGAGAGAAGCCACTAGTGAAACCTATGGCCCCCGGGTCTATTTTCCATCATATTAATCTTCCAACACTTAGTTATTTTTGTTGCCTTTTATTTTACTTTGCATCTTTATCATAAAAATACCAAAAATATTATCTTATCATATCTATCAGATCTCACTTTCGTAAGTGACCGTGAAGGGATTGACAACCCCTTTATTGCGTTGGTTGCGAGGATTTTCTTTGTTTGTGTAGGTGCGAGGGACTCGTGTGTGGCCTCCTACTGGATTGATACCTTGGTTCTCAAAACTGAGGGAAATACTTACGCTGCTTTACTGCATCACCCTTTCCTCTTCAAGGGAAAACCAACGCAGTGCTCAAGAGGTAGCATGCACCATTGCGACAGTTCATCGTGTTGAGACACCACGTGATGATCGGGTGTGATAGACTCTATGTTCACATACAACGGGTGCAAGATAGTTTTGCACATGCGGAATACTCGGGTTAAACTTGACGAGCCTGGCATGTACAGACATGGCCTCGGAAAAGTAGAGACCGAAAGGTCGAACGTGAATCATATAGTAGATATGATCAACATAGAGATGTTTACCATTGATGACTACTTCATCTCACGTGATGATCGGACATGGTTTAGTTGATTTGGATCACGTATCATTTAGATGACTTGAGGGATGTCTATGTAAGTGGGAGTTCTTAAGTAATTTGATTAATTGAACTTTAATTTATCATGAACTTTGTCCTGATAGTATTTGCAAATTATGTTGTAGATCAATAGCTCGCGTTGTAGCTCCCCTGTGTGTTTGATATGTTCCTAGAGAAAACTAACTTGAAAGATGATAGTAGCAATGATGCGAACTGGGTCCATGATCTGAGGATTATCCTCATTGTTGCCCAGAAGAATTATGTCCTTGATGCGCCGCTAGGTGACAAACCTGTTGCAGGAGCTGATGCAGACGTTATGAACATTTGACAAGCTCAACATGATGACTACTTGATAGTTTAGTGCGCCATGCTTTACGGCTTAGAATCGGGGCTTCAAAGACATTTTTGAATGCCATGAAACATATGAGATGTTCCAAGATCTGGAATTGGTATTTCAGACTCATGCCCGTGTCGAGAGCTATGAGACCTCTAACAAGTACTTTGCCTACAAGATGGAGGAGAATAGCTCCACCAGTGAGCATGTGCTCAGAATGTCTGGGTACTACAATCGCTTGAATCAAGTGGGAGTTAATCTTCCAGATAAGATAGTGATTGACAGAGTTCTCTAGTCACTAACACCAAAGCTACTAGAACTTCGTGATAAACTATAATATGCAAGGGATAACGAAAATGATTCCCGAGCTCTTCGCGATGCTGAAATCGGCAAAGGTAGAAATCAAGAAAGAGCATCAAGTCTTGATGGTTGACAAGGCCACTAGTTTCAAGTAAAAGGTTAAGGGAAAGAAAGGGAACTTCAAGAAGAATGGCAAGCAAGTTGCCACTCCCATGAAGAAGCCCAAAGCTAGACCCAAGCCTGAAACTAAGTACTTCTACTGCAAAGGAAATAGTCACTGGAAGCAGAATTGCCCCAGATACTTGGCGGATAAGAAGGATGGCAAAGTGAACAAAGGTATACTTGATATACGTGTTATTGATGTGTACTTTACTAGTGTTTATAGAAACCCCTCGGTATTTGATACTAGTTCAGTTGCTAAGAGTAGTAACTCGAAACAGGAGTTGCAAAATAAACAGAGACTAGCTAAGGACGAGGTGACTATGTGTGTTGGAAGTAATTCCAAGGTTGATACGATCACCGTCGTACATTCCCTCTACCTTTGGGATTAGTGTTGAACATAAAAAAATGTTATTTGGTGTTTGCGTTGAGCATGAATATGATTAGATCATGTTTATTGCAATAAGGTTATTCATTTAAGTCAGAGAATAATTGTTGTTCTGTTTATATGAATAAAACCTTCTATGGTCATACACCCAATGTGAATGGTTTATTGAATCTCGATCGTAGTGATACACATATTCACAATATTGATGCAAAAAGATGCAAAGTTGATAATGATAGTGCAACATATTTATGGCACTGCCGTTTAGGTCATATTGGTGTAAAGTGCATGAAGAAACTCCATGCAGATAGATTTTGGAATCACTTGATTATGAATCATTTGATACTTGCGAACCATCCCTCATGGGCAAGATGACTAAAACTCTGTTCTCTAGAACAATGGAGCGAGCTAATAACTTACTGCAAATAATACATACCGATGTATGCGGTCCTATGAGTGTTGAAGCATGTGGCGGGTATCATTATTTTCCCAGCTTCACAAATGATTTGAGTAGGTATGGGTATATCTACTTAATGAAACACAAGTCTGAAAAATTTGAAAAGTTCAAAGAATTTCAGAGTGAAGTGGATAATCATCATAACAAGAAAATAAAATTTCTATGATCTGATCGCGGAGGCTAATATTTGAGTTACGAGTTTAGCCTTCATTTAAAACAATGTGGAATAGTTTCACAACTCAGGCCACCTGGAACACCACAGCGTAATGGTGTGCCTGAATGTCGTAACCGTACTTTATTAGATATGGTGCGATCTATGATGTCTCTTACCGATTTACCGCTATCGTTTTGGGGTAATGCATTAGAGACAACTGCATTCACGTTAAATAGGGCACCATCTAAATCCGTTGAGACGACACCGTATGAACTATGGTTTGGCAAGAAACCTAAGCTGTCATTTATAAAGTTTGGGGTTGCGATGCTTATGTGAAAAAGCTTCAGCCTGATAAGCTTGAACCCAAATCGGAGAAATGCGTCTTCATAGGATACCCAAAAGAAACTGTTGGGTACACCTTATATCACAAATCCGAAGGCAAGATCTTTATTGCTAAGAATGGATCCTTTCTAGAGAAGGAGTTTCTCTCGAAAGAAGTGAGTAGGAGGAAAGTAGAACTTGATGAGGTAATTGTACCTTCTCTCGAATTGGAAAGTAGCTCATCACAGAAAACCGTTCCCGTGAAGCCTACACCAACTAGAGAGGAAGCTAATGATAATGATCATGAAACTTCAGATCAAGTTACTACCGAACCTCGTAGGTCAACCAGAGCACGTTTCGCACCAGAGTGGTACGGTAATCCTGGTCTGGAAGTCATGTTACTAGACCATGACAAACCTACGAACTATGAAGAAGCAATGATGAGCCCAGATTCTGATTAATGGCTTAAGGCCATTAAATCTGAGATAGGATCCATGTAAGAGAATGAAGTGTGGACTTTGGTTGACTTGCATGATGATCGGTGAGCCATAGAGAATAAATCGATCTTCAAGAAGAAGACTGGCGTTGATGGTAATTTTACTGTCTAGAAAGCTCGACTTGTCATGAAAGGTTTTCGACAAGTTCAAGGGTTGACTATGATTAGAATTTCTCACCCGTAGCGATGCTTAAGTCTGTCTGGATCATGTTAGCAATTGCCGCATTTTATGAAATATGGCAAATGGATGTCAAAACTCCATTCCTTAATGGATTTTTAAAAAGAAGAGTTGTATATGATGCAACCAGAAGGTTTTGTTGATCCTAAAGGTGCTAACAAAGTGTGTAAGCTCCAGCGATCCATCTGTGGACTGGTGCATGCATCTCGGAGTTGGAATATACGCTTTGATGAGGTGATCAAAGCATATGGTTTTATACAGACTTACGGTGAAGCCTGTATTTACAAGAAAGTGAGTGGGAGCTCTGTAGCATTTCTGATAGTATATGTGGATGACATATTGTTGATTGGAAACGATATAGAATTTCTGGATAGCATAAGAGGATACTTGAATAAGAATTTTTCAATGAAAGACCTCGATGAAGCTACTTACGTATTGAGCATCAAGATCTATAGGGATAGATCAGATGTTTAATAGAACTTTCACAAAGCACATACCTTGACAAAGTTTTCAAGAAGTTCAAAATAGATCAGTCAAAGAAAGGATTCTTGCCTGTGTTGCAAGAAGTAGAGTAAGACTCAAAAAACCTGACCACGGCAAAATATAGAAAGCGAATGAAAGTCATTCCCTATGCCTCAGCCATAGGTTCTATAAAGTACGCTATGCTGTGTACCAGACTTGTTGTGTGCCTTGCCATGAGTTTGGCAAGGGGGTACAATAGTGATCCAGGAGTAGATCACTAGACAACGGTCAAAATTATCCTTAGAGGAGTTAGGAAACATTTCTCGGTTATGAAGGTGATAAAGAGTTCATCGTAAAGAGTTACATCAATGCAAGCTTCTACACTGATCCAGATGACTTTGAGTCTCAATCTGGATACATATTGAAAGTGGGAGCAATTAGCTAGAATAGCTCCATGCAGAGCATTGTAGACATAGAAATTTGCGAAATACATACGGATCTGAATGTGGAAGACCCATTGACTAAACCTCTCTCACAAGCAAAACATGATCACACCTTAGTACTCTTTGAGTGTTAATCACATAGCGATGTGAACTAGATTATTGACTATAGTAAAGTCTCTGGGTATTGGTCACATGACGATGTGAACTATGGGTGTTAATCACATGACGATGTGAACTAGATTCTTGACTCTAGTGCAAGTGGGAGACTGAAGGAAATATGCCCTAGAGGCAATAATAAAGTTGTTATTTTATATTTCCTTATTCATGATAAAGGTTTATTATTCATGCTAGAATTGTATTGATCGGAAACCTAAATACATGTGTGAATAAATAGACAGACACTGTGTCCCCAGGGGACCTCTACTAGACTAGCTCGTTGATCAAAGATGGTTAAGGTTTCCTAACCATAGACATGTGTTGTCATTTTATAACGAGATCAAATCATTAGCAGAATGATGTGATGGACAAGACCCATCTGTTATCTTAGCAAAATGATCGTTAAGTTTTATTGCTATTGCTTTCTTCATGTCATATACGTATTCCTTTAACTATGAGATTATGCAACTCCCGGATACCGGAGGAATACCTTGTTTGCGATCAAACATCACAACATAACTTGGTGATTATAAAGATGCTCTACAGGTATGTCTAAAGGTGTTTGTTGGGTTGGCATAGATCAAGATTAGGATTTGTCACTCCAAGTATTGGAGAGGTATCTCTGGGCCCTCTCGGTAATACACATCATAAGAAGCCTTGCAAGCAATGTGACTAATGAGTTAGTTGCGGGATGATGTATTACAGAACGAGTAAAGATACTTGCCGGTAACGAGATTGAACTAGGTATGAAGATACCAACCAGCGAATCTCGGGCAAGTAACATACAGACGACAAAGGGAATAACGCATGTTGTCATTATGGTATGGCCGATAAAGATCTTCGTAGAATATGTGGGAACCAATATGAGCATCCAGGTTCCGTTGTTGCTTATTGACCGGAGAGGTGTCCCGGTCATGTCTACATAGTTCTCGAACCCGTAGGGTCCGCACGCTTAACGTTCGATGGCGATTTCATATTATATGAGTTATGTGATTTGGTGACCGAATGTTGTTCGGAGTTCTGTATGAGATCACGGACATGACGAGGAGTCTCAAAATGGTCGAGAGGTAAATATTCATATAAAGGACGATGATATTCGAACACCGGAAGTGTTTCGGGGTGTACCGGGTACATATCGGAGTACCGGGGGGTTAGCGGAACCCCTCGGGGGATTAATGGGCCTTATAGGCCATAGGAGGGGAGCACACCAGCCCACAAGGGGTGGCGTGCCCCCCTAAGGAAGGAGGCCGAATAGGAGAAGGAGAAGGGGGTTCGGCCCCCCTTTCCTTCCTTCCCCCTCTCTTCCCTTTTCCCCCTTCCGGTAAAAGGAAAAGGGGGGGATTGGAATAGGGCCCCCAAGTAGGATTCCTCCTACTTGGGGCGCCCAAGGCAGCTCCCCTCCCCTCCCCCTCCCACCTATATATACGTCGGGAGAGGGCACCTAGAACACACACCAACAATTGTTAGCCGTGTGCGGTTCCCCCCTCCACAGTTTACACCTCCGGTCATATTCACGTAGTGTGTAGGCGAAGCCCTGCACGGATCACTTCACCATCATCGTCACCATGCCATCGTGCTGACGGAACTCTCCGTAGACACTTTGCTGGATCAAGAGTTCGAGGGACGTCATTGAGCTGAACGTGTGCAGAACTCGAAGGTGTCGTACGTTCGGTGCTTGATTGGTCGGAACGAGAAGAAGTTCGACTACATCAACCGCGTTGTCAAATGCTTCCGCTTTCGGTCTAGAGGGTACATGGACACACTCTCCCCCTCTCGTTGCTATGCATATCCTAGATAGATCTTGCGTGAGCGTAGGAATTTTTTTGAAATTGCATGCTACGTTTCCCAACATGCACAATATGGGCATTCCGCTTCACCTTGTTCAGCAACCAGAATGTATTTCGCCTCTTTCTTTACCGTCTTTAATAGTACAAGTATACAATTGTGGTTCATCATTCTTTATTTGGTTCTTATGTAATTCTTGAACATATGTACCTATGAATCGAATAATGCATTGGTTGCTTGAACCTGATGGATATGAATAAAGCTATAGCATACATTCAAATTCAAATCCGGTACAATTTGAAATAGCAGCAATTAAATTATGGTGAAATTACGCTCTCCAGGTCGTTACGGCACACACGGTATGTTTGCGACATACACCATAATCCGACACGGTTCATAGAGAGGAAACGTGTGCAAGCATGCACACAGTTGTCATTTGCAAAGCGTGTGCGATGTCACACAATATCACAAACGGTGCAGGCAAACTAAACATTTGTGATAGTTGCCTTATCGTACACGATTCACAACCATGAACTGTTTCTGATGCGGTATGCATTGTAAATGTTGCATCACAGAATAGCATGTGCCATAGTCGTCGTGTACGACGATGTTATGACGGTCCGACGTTTCGTAATCCTGTCCGACACTCGTACGATGATTAGCTAATCTTCTTAATTATTTATCACATACGGGTTGGGAAAAGCGAATGTGTGTGATTGTCTGCTTATCATACACGTTCTATAATCGTGAACTGTTTGTGATGGGCCGCGCATCATAAACATAGCACCACAGAATACCGACTGTGATGGCAATGCGAGCACGAACGAGTAGCTAGTACTGTATATGCATCAAGGCTCCCTATCCCCGACGGTTTGTGGGTCGTGTGGGAAGGACCCCCTCTGTCACAGTCACTCACTTGGCGACTATTCCAAATGCCGTCGCGAAAAGGGGTTAAAAACCGTTTGTATAGCACCTCGATGTACCAGTGAAATGATGCCCAACTACAAATATCTCAAGCCAACGGAAGTCATTGGTAGAATTGTTGCTCATAAGATGTCACTCAAGGATAAGGAAGAGCTTCACAACAAGTCTAGTGGTGCTTACAAAGCTTCATGTGATGCTCCTACAACATCAAGTGAGAAACAAGTCTTCAATGAAGAATTGAGCTTAATGGTGAAGAACTTCAACAAGTTCTACAAGAGTAGAAGCAAAGAGAGAGAAGTTCCAAGTCAAGGTCCTATAATGACAAAAGATCTTCTAGTCATGATCGCAATTGCTACAATTGTGGAAGACCCAGACACTACTCCAATGAGTGTACGACTCCCTACAAGAGAAGAGAAGATTCACCTAAAAGGAGAAGTAAAATAGATGAATCACCACCAAGAGAGGGAAGGAGTAGAGATGATCGTTATGAACGAAGACCCTCTCGTAGAAGCAAGGATTCGAAAAGGAAGGACAAGTCATCAAAGAGCTACACAAGACAAAGACATCAAGCTCATGTTGGTGAATGGGTATCCGGTTCCGACTCCGACAACTACTCCGAGAGAAGTTATCACTCTGACTCCGAATATACTCAAGATGAAGGTGTTGTCGGTCTTGCACTTGTGCCATCCAACTCCTAAGACATATTTGACTCACCAAATGAAGGAATTGGAAGATGCTTCATGGCTAAAGGCCCTAAGGTATCACACCCCGGGTATGTTGATTTCAATAGTGATGAAGATGTTGTAAGGGGAGTCAGCACAACAATAGAAAGAATGGCGCTCCCCCCACCCCTAAACCCTAGCACGCCGGCGATCTCCACACACCTCCAGTGATTTGGTGATTGGCTCCGATCATCTTCTTTGGCGTCTCTGATCTTTATTCCCATCCCCTTTGTGATGGGTTCTTCTTCTGGATCTACTCTTGGCTTGGATTTCCCCAAGGGTAGAGTTTTTGCCGATGAGACCTATAATGCCTCGGGCCTTTCAGTTCATCATATGGGGAATATGGGATCATTTACCCTAGTGGTCTTATTCAGTAGGCATGACTTTCGGCTCACGGAGGATTCTGTGGCGGCGGCACTTGAATCTGCGTTGGGAGGTTCTGCCATCGATCTCATGGTCTCTGCCATTTGGGGATAAGGTATTCAGCTTTAATGTTTCATGCAAGGATGTTGGTTTGTACATTGTGGATATACGATCCTTCTCCTACCCTCAATTCAAATGTTACTTTCATCTGTGGGAAAATGGGGGACCAAATTGGGTTCGTGAGTTCAAAATTTGGAAGAAGGAGTGTGATGCGGAATGGATTTTAGTTAGCCCTTCCAAGCGTAGAGCTGCTCTGGGTCTTCGAGCGATGCATAATCCGCCTGCAAAGTCTGCACTGAAATTTGGTTCTTTAGTTTGTAAGAAGCTATCTTTTGCTATGTTTCAAAACTAAAATGTTTGCAAAGGCTATCGTTATCATGCATCTACCGATTGCATCACTACTACTGAGTTTGCTGGCTATCGTATACCGGACAATGAGCGTGTGCTTATTCATCCACCTTAGCCCATTGATCTTCAATGGACAGTGGCCTTGTCTCTGATTGTTGTTTGCACGGTGGGCTCGTCGGTGATTCAACAACACCGTGATTTGCGTTGTCTATCGCCAGTTTCTACGAAACTTACCCTGCATGAGACGCGTTCTTTGAATGCCCATGATGGGCCTTCTGCTCCTAGGCCCATCTCATCTTTTTTGGGTCCCTCTAATGAATTGATTGGGCCTAGCCCAGTTAGTTCCCCCCAGGAAGTTCCAGAGTCTTAGGAGGCGCATGTGGCTTTTGAAACCATGATTGATAATATGGTTGAGGAGATCTTGACTTGCCAAAAGTGTTCTTTATCTGGTCACTTTGAAAAAAAACTGCCCCCTCAATATTGTTTGTTTGGCATGCTCACGTGTGGGCCACAGTAAGCGGGATTGTGTGAGGATTGCAACCGAGCAGGGATTATTTTGGAGGCCAAAATATCAGCCACCTCCTCCGGTTCCCAATACCGGTCTCGAGTCTGCCGCCACCTCTTCTGTTAGGGCCATCTCGTCTAGTCCATTAACTTCTCCACCAAAAACCCCTGTAGACAGCCCTCCGGCGACTCCCCCACCACCAACTTCAGCTCCGGCTTCGCCATTCCCAGCTCGTCCTTCCGAGCCCATGGCGGTCTTTGCCATTGATCCTCTTTGGTACGTGCCTATTGGCCACCACATCATTGATGGTGGTGCCAATCGCGTGTCGAGGACTTTCGTCACGCCACCATCTCCAATTACGAAGCGGCATGAGGAGTATGTGGTGGCCGAGGTGATGCCATTACCGCCGCTGAATCAGGTGGGACCTGTGCTTGAAGCTGTGGTCGACTTCTTGGAGAACAGAGGAGTTCAGGTTCGGTCTGCTCAGCCCTGGGTTTGCAGCGTGGGTCTATTTCAGTTACAGGGTGCTGGAGTTCGTTTCCCTCTTTTGCAATTGCCGCCGCAGCCGTTGGGGAATGATACTTGTGTTCGTTTCCACAAACATGATGAAGGGTTTGGTTTTAGAGGAGCTCATGGTTTTCGTGATGGTTGTCTGATGTTCCTGGGGATTCCTCTTGATCTTCGTAACACGGAGAATATCAGCGCCGCTGTCAACACTTTTGGCAAGTTTCAGCATTGGATTGAAGATGATCCTTATATGGTCAGATCGATTGTGTTTGTGTCTTTCCTGGAAGATATATTGGTCCCAGGAGATGTAGCTTTCACTGATTATGCAGTCGATGGTGGTGCTAAGGTCTCATGGACAACACCATGCTATATTTTAGGTGCAAATTTTGCAGACCAGATGCCCGAGGATGAAGATCCAATGCCTCTTGAGGTAATCCCCATCCATTGCCAGGAGCTCTGATCCCAGATATGCACAATTTTGTTCTGCCTCTGTAGCGACCAGACCTCAAACAGTCTGATCTCAGTGCATCAGTGTCATCCCTGGATCAGTAATGCTGACATGCACAGTACTTGAAGGATTTATAACAGAGTAACAATCACACACTTATTACATCGAATGTCTCAAAAGAGAACTTATTACAATAAATATGGCTTAAGGCCATCTAATACGATAACAGCGGAAGGCTTGGAAGATAAAGTGAGTCCATCAACTCCAACGGCATCACTGAGTGAAAGACCACGACCTAACGCTCCTTACTCGTTGTCTGAAAAGTCTGCAACATGATACGTTGTAGCCCGAAAACAGGTCAGCACATGGAATATGCTGACAATGTAACACAAAAGAGTAATGAACAGAATAATGCTATCACTACATGCATATATGGCTGATTGAGGCTGTATGGTTAATATGTTTTGCGAAAAGCCAATTTTTTCCTACAACAAAGGAATAAACTTCTATTTAACTATCATGGTGGTTGTTAAACATTGAGAATGGTAAACCCCATCTCAATCCCAATTAAAAAGGTAATTAAGAACCCAATCAAATTTTAAATTAAGAGTGATGAGATCCACATGATAATCCAAGAACTAGATACTCAAGATGTCCATAACCGGGGACACGGCTAACCATGATTAGTTTGTACACTCTACAGAGGTTTGCGCACTTTTCCCCACAAGACTCGATCTCCTCCGTTGGATTTCTCGCACTACATGGTGTTTGAGAAACGGATGACCGAGACACAGTCTTTCAGAAGCGTTAGCACCTTACGATGGGTAGACAGTACCACCTACATCCCCTACATCTGCTAGTCTACCACTGTAAGAGTTCACATGACTTAATCAACTATGCTAGAGCCCATAATAGCTTGTGGCTGCATACGGAAGTTTCTAGCATGAATAATCTCATGATCCTTTTGAGCCTGGGTGGCAGTCCATAGGAGAATCACACGGTACCCCGGGATTTCCAAAAAAATACAGGTAATCACTGGATTCCCCAGGTGCCTCAATCCACCCAGATGTGTAGTTAAGTTGCCACCTTAAGTTAACCATTAATTAACAATACTCACAACTATCATGAATACACTCAAACCCAATCCACGTCTACGAGCATAGCATAGCAGTATAAGCGACGTAGAAGTAACTCCCAAATGTTTGATAATAAACATGTGAATAGGTACTACCTCAACCACTTCTCAACCCATAATTTAATTAAGATCCTAACCATGCAATTGTTTGAGGATTGATCTAATGCAATAAAACTAGGTAGTAAAGAGGTATGATCAAAGTGTTACTTGCCTTGCTGATGATCCGCGAAACCTAGAGACTCCGGGTACTCTATCGCAAACAAACAAGCATGCAATAAGCAATCAAGCAAGGGCACGGGTAAAACTCAAATAAGAGATCTAACCAGAAAGTTCAACTTAAAAACTCCGGTTTGCAAAAAGAATCAAATCAAACGAAGCAACAAAACTCAAACAACGAAAGAAACAAGCTTCGTTTACTAATTTGGACTAAAGTCAAATTTTACAGTAGCAAAATCTTGTTCAAGTTGGTTAAAAAGAAAGAGGGTTTCGAGACGAAACTCTAGGCGCTTGAATCGCCTGATTCCGATAAATGAGCGAAAAGATAAACTAAAACGAAAATCGGATCAGAAATCGCGATCAACAATAATCGCGGAAAATCCGAGAAAAAGAAAAACTCACGAACAAGCTAACGAACGAACGTTCGCTGTCAGCGACTAAACGGTGAAAACCATTCGTTAAAACGAACGTACGAACGGACGTTCGCTAATTAACTAAACCGGAAAAAAAAGAACCGAATCTAAAAAAATGGATCTAGGGTTTAAAAAAACCGAACGGTTTTTCCGGCAAAAACCGGTGGCGGATCGGGCGGCTACCTCGGGCGGGGTCGGCGTGTGGTGGGGCGGTGGCAACTCCGGCGATGGCCGACGGAGGCGGCGGCGACGGGTGGGTGGCGAGGCCCCGAGGGGCGGCGCCATCGCGGGTGGCGGGCGGCGGCGACGACGACTTGCGGTGGCGGCGGGGGGGTCGGGTGGTGGCGCTAGGGTTTCGGGGGGAGGGGGCTGGGCTGCGGCTCGGGCCTCCCGGCTCTTAAAGGCCGGCCGGGCGCAGTGTCCGGGTCGAACACGGTCCGTTAAGTCGGTTGGCGTTTTTTCTTAAATAATCCGTGCAGAAAAACGAATAAAAGTAACACTGAACGGACTCCAAAAATCTTGAAATAAATTTTCCCCGTCCTCTAAAAATAGGCCGGACAAGGTGAACATTTATTTGGTCTAAAATGCAATTCTGAAAAACGCATATTTTCCCTAATTCAGATAAAATAGCGATAAAACTCCGAATAAAATTCTTATTTGATTTTAATATTAAATCTCCAATATTTCTTTATTTTGAGGAAGTCATTTTATCCTCTCTCTTTTATTTTTATAAAAGAAATATTTAAAGAGAAAAAATAATTAAAATCAAACGATCCTCTTTTCAAAATTTGAGAAAACTCAAATATGAAAATAATGAAATCCCCAACTCTCTCCGTGGGTCCTTGAGTTGCGTAGAATTTCTAGGATCAAACCAAAATGCAAATAAAATATGATATGCAATGATGATCTAATGTATAACATTCCAAATTGAAAATTTGGGATGTTACAGCCTCCTTATCCTGCTATTGGGTGGAATGACCTTCCTCCGGTCCCCCATGCATGATCAAGTTGACCCTGAAAATTGGGGTCATGCTCATTGGGGTGATGATGATGTTGACCAGCAAGACAACCAAATCCCCCATGCTCAGCCTGCTCAAGATCAAGAATCTATGGTCATTGACAATTCTTTGCAATCTGAGTCTGAAGTTCAGTTTCAAGAGCCTCCTCAACAGTTCTTTGATGTTAATGATTGAGCCATCGTTCCATATCAACCGCCTACTATTCAGTACGATAGAATTGTTTTGGGCTCAGTCAAGCTTGTTTATGGGCCAGTCTTTCCACCAAAGATGGCTTGGAAAAGATCATTTGAATCTCTATTGCAGTTCTGCCCCATGTATGAAATTCCTCAATAGATGCCTGTGTTGGATTTGCAGCCCATAGTGTTGTCCAAGAGGAGCTGGGCCATTGTCTTTGATGATGTACAAGTCCTCTCGCAACTGCAGTGGAGGGAGGCCCAGGTTTTCAACAAGCCCAGGCCCGTTGCACGTGCCCTTTTCTCTAAACCAGCTGTGTCTGATGATTTTTCTGAGCCACTGGTTGACAGTCAGGGCTCGCTCGATGTCACCCAGGTGGTCCAACATGAGGAGGTCTTTTCTTTCTCTGTGCAATGTGACAAGAAGAAGGCTCGCCATAGGAAGACTCTGGCTCCCACTCCCATTGTGGATACTGAGATTAGAAGGTGCACCCGTGGTTCAGTTAAGAGGGATGGTTATAAGCCTGTATTCCAGGAATTGTAGCAACAACCCAAGAAGAAGAAGCCAAAGTGCAAACCTTTGACTGCATCTGTCTTTGAGGAGCTTCCTGGTGCTGAGGAGCCGAATGCAGTGCCACCTACTACACCTATCAGGCTGATTCAAGAGATTGGCCATGATCTTCAGATACCTGATGAGCAGCTCACTGTGGAAAAGCTTATGGCTAATCTTAAAGAAGACAAGTCGGCTGGTGGAGATGATTAGTTGTTCTATGTTATTATGGGTTTGCCATGCCCATATAGTGGCCATGTCCTTTTCATCTTATATGTTGGCTTGTTATCATCCTTGTAATAATTTAGGTTGGGAACCTTTTTGTGTTTTGGGTCTGAACTTTTTGAAGTGTTATTATGTAGTGCTTCTCTGCTACCCTTCAGTTCTGGTTTGTTATGAGTACTTATAATTGCAAGAGCTAGAGTGTGTTGTGTTGGAATGTGAGGGGACTTAATTCTCCTACCAGGAAACATGCTGTCAAACAAAAAATTGATGAGAGCCAATGTGTGGCAGCATGCTTTCAAGAGACCAAATGTGAGAATTTTGACATCAAAGAAATAAGGGCTTTATGTCCCAAACAGTTTGATACTTTTGCTTTTGCACCTTCTGTGGGTGCCTCGGGGGGAATTTTTGTGGTCTGGAATTCATCTGTTTTATTTGGCATGCTGGTGGAGGTACAACCTTATGTTGTGGTTGTCCGTTTTACCTCTAGCCAGAATAATGAGCAGTGGTCTCTGGTGTCTGTTTATGGGCCTTGTCAGGGTGAGGCCAGAGATAATTTCGTGTCATGGTTATATAATCTAAATATCCCAGTTGATGATAACTGGTTGATCATTGGGGATTTTAACTTCATCAGATCCACTGAAAACATAAATATGCCAGGGGATATAAATTTATCTTCATTTTTAATGAAATCATTGGGCACCTTGGCCTTCTTGAGTTGTCTCTTAAGGGAAGATCTTTTACCTGGTCCAACATGCAGGACTCCCCTTTGTTGGAACAACTAGATTGGTTCTTCACATCCACAAATTGGATCACTATTTACCCTATCACTGAGGCTCTTCCTTTGGCTAGGACTGATTTAGATCATGTGCCTTGTGTTGTGGTAATTAAAACCACTCTACCAAAGTGCAAAATCTTCTGGTTTGAGAATTATTGGGTCCAAATGGAAGGTTTTCTTCAGTGTGTGCAGAATTCATGGAGCAAACCATCTTACAAAACACACTCTTATGCCATCATTGCTGACAAGCTTGAGACCCTTAAACAAGACCTTAAAAAGTGGAAAACTGGTCTTTCTAAGATGAAGCTGCTTATTGCTAATAGCAATAAGGTTATTTTGTTACTGGACAACTTGGAAGAAATCAGGCCCTTGTTTAGGCAGGAATTTAATTTCAGGAAACTTGTCAAGCTTCATGTTGAGAAGTTGTTGCACCTGCAGTATTTGTATTAGAAGAAGAGGTGTACTATCAGGTACATCAAGGTGGGAGAGGAAAACATTACATTTTTCCATGCCATGGCCACTGAGAGATTTAGAAGGAATTCTATTGCAAGCTTGCAGCAACCTGATGGTACAGTTATCTCTGAACACTCACAAATGGAAGGGATGATTTGGAATGCTTTTAAAGGAAGGATGGGGGTCTCTAGAGGTATTGTTATGGGTTTTGACCTAAGTTCTTTGTTGAAGCATGTGCCAGGTTTGGATATTCTAACCAAACCTTTTACTATGGAGGAAATGGACCTAGTAGTCAAGCATATGCCTATTGATAAACCTCCTGGACCTGATGGTTTCAATGGTCTCTTATTTAAAAGGGTTTTAATCAATTTTGCCATCGGTTTTACTACACTACTTAGTTCTGCCACTAAAAATTTTCACTGCTCAGAACTGCCATTGTTCTGTTAGGCGCGTGCTCAAAAAAGTCATTTTTCACTGTTACCGTCAGGTCAATGGACATTGACCGAAGGTAGATGAAGAAAATACCCCTATCCCATTTGTCAACTATCCTCTCTTTGTTTGAGCTATGGGCCCACATATAAGGCGAGCATGAAAATAGAAGACAAAAATTGGAGCCATGGGGTTTCGAACCCAAGACCACGACCTAGACAGGCGCGCGTGCTAACCAGTTGAGCTAAGGGAAAGATTTGATATAGAAGGAAATGCATGTACTATATCCTTTAGGTAAATAATATTGTTTCTTGTTGCTCGCTACTCGATTTCTCTAGCTAGCTAATTCATGCATCACACACTAATTAACAGCAACAACAAATATGATAGCAGGAGCACATGATTTTCTAAATTTCTCTGAAAATTTCAGCATGGTGCCTGCCCATTTTTCTGAAAACAACACAAACGCAGCAAGGTTTACATACTTCAGAGGTGCAGCCTTTTTTTACTTCTAGTATCCATAATTCCATAGCCTTCCTAACCATCAGAACACATGTACCAAATTGCACACGAGTATCAACAAGGCACCAATCAGCTACTACAAATTCTACACAAGAAAGTCCATCTCTACAAGCTACTATGAGCCACACACACACCACACTAAGAATTAGCATACTCACCCTGCCGGAATTTCAGAGGCTACAACATGTTGGGGTGTCTGGTGGCCGACGCACCTCTCCGATTTAGGACGGTTGTCTATCACCATTGCCATGGAACAAATCACTTCAAGGCATCATGATAGGTGGCTGAGCTGGACTTGGGAGGAGCTACGAAGTCAGGCGGGAGAAGCGCCAGAGCTGCCTGCCTCGAGTGGCGGTGCTCGGCGGGAGGCAACACCGAAGCTGCGATGAGGGCTGCGCTGGGCGGGCAGCGCGATGGCTGCGGTGAGTGGAGGTGCGCCGGAGCTGGGCGGGCAGCCTGGCAATCGGCGGTTGCAGTTGCGATCGGCAGGCGGCGGCTAGGGATTGTTGTTCCGGCTAGGAAAACTGATACGAGCAGGTTAGGTATTGGATAAGATCAAGTACATATGTTCCTCAAACAAATGCTTCCATTGGATGTGGTGGTTAGCTTGCCCGCTCAACACACTCAGGTCTTTGGTTCGATCCACCTCGTCGCTCTTTTTCCTCGTAATTTCTTTTCCTAGTCCTTGGCAAGTTGGGCCCACACCATGGAGAGAGATCTTGCAAAAGAGACTAGGGGCATTATAGTCATATAACGTGGTCAACGTCCATTGACCTGATGGTAACGGTGAAAAAATGGCTTTTTTAGCACGCGCCTAACAGAACAGTGGCATTTCTGAGCAGTGAAAAAAATTAGTGGCAACACTGAGTTGTGTAGTACAACCGATGGCAAAACTGATAAAAACCCTATTTAAAAAATGCTGGCACATCATTAAAATGAATTCTATGCTTTGGCTCAGGACTTTTATGAAGGCAGAGCTAAGTTGGCAAATATTAATGGGTCTTTCATTACTCTTATACCTGAAAAAGGTATCACCTAAAGTGGTAGGGGATTACAGGCCAATCTCTTTGACTGGTCTAGGAGTAAAGTTTCTGTCCAAGATGGCTACTAATAGATTCCAGGAGTTGATCATGATGTGCATCCATAAAAACCAGTATGGTTTTATTAAATCAAGAACTATTTAGGACTACATTGGATGGACCTTAGAGTACCTGCATCAATGTCATCAGTCTAAGAGGCCCATCCTAATTCTTAAGCTTGATTTTGAGAAGGCTTTTGATTCCATTGAGCATGAAACTATTTTTGAGATTATGAAATATAAAGGGTTTAATGCAAAATGGATCAGTTGGGTAAAGGAGTTGTGGACCTCTGGAACTTCCTCAGTCCTTTTGAATGGTGTGCCTGGCAAGCAATTTGTCTGTAAAAAAGGTGTGAGACAAGGGGATCCTGTCTCACCCGTTCTCTTTGTCCTGGCTGCAGATTTATTGCAGTCTGTGGTTAATGACATGCATCAAAGAGGGGAGCTTCAATTGCCCATTCCTTGTCATGACAAGGATTACCCAATTGTGCAGTATGGTGATGACACATTGATAATTGTTCCAGCTGATGAACAACAGTTGTTGGCTCTTAAGAGAATGTTGCTAGTCTTCTCACAATCAACTTGATGTAAACTACCATAAATCTTCTATGGTCCCAATCAATGTATCACAGGAAGAAACATAGATATTAGCCTCAATCTTTGGTTGTTCAAGTGGGGAAGATGCCCTTTACTTATTTGGGCTTGCCTATGGGAACCACTAGACCTACAATGTCTGATCTTTTGCCTCTGGTAACCTACATGGAGAGAAGAAAGACTGCTAATTCATCATTCCTGGCTCAGGGTGGCAGATTGCAATATCTTAACTCTGCTTTATCTTTCGTGCCAGTTTTCTTCCTTTGTAGCTTGCTCATTCCACCTGGTATCTTGAAGCAGTTGTAGAGAATTCAAATGCAATGTATATGGAGGAAGAATAGGCTAGAACCTGCCCCATCCCTGGCTGCTTGGGATTTAATTTGTAGACCCAAGAATAAATGTAGCCTTGGCATTTTTGATCTGGGTTTTCAAAATGTGGCACTGCTGTTGAAGCGTGTCAATAAGTTCCTGAATAAAAAAGACATTCCTTGGGTGCAACTCATTTGGAATTCCTATTATCATGAGCTTGTGCCCCAAGGAACAACCTCATGTGGGTCCTTTTGGTGGAAGGACATTCTCAAATTGCTTGACTAGTTCAGAGAGGTTTCCTGGGTAGATGTCAATGAAGGTGACACAGCTCTTTTTTGGCGGGATAAATGGAAAGTGGGGGATTTTGTTATGCCTCTGCAACACAGGTTCCCAAGGTTATTCTCCTATGCCAAGGACACTTTTGTTTTAGTGAAAGATGGTTTCAATAGTTCCAACCTGCTAGCATGGTTTCACTTGCCTCTTTCTGGGCAAGCTCATCAAGAGCTTCAAGTTTTGCACAGTTTGCTCCAAAGCCATGAGAGAAAACCTGATTTGAAAGATGTTTGGTCATGGCATGGTACTAGTAAACCTTATACTCCCAAGCAGTTCTACATCTCCAGGTTTATTAAGCATACTTTCAACCCTCTTCTGCTATGGATTTGGAAAAGCTGATGCACCATGAAAATAAAAGTCTTTGCATGGATGCTCATTATGTATAGATTAAACACCAAGGATATGGTGGAAACAAGGCATTAGCATATTCAGGATGGTGTCAATTGTGTGCTCTGCCCCACACATACCAGGGAAGATAGAGATCATCTATTTTTCAATTGCAACTTCAGTCAGAGAATTTGGAACTTCTTACAGATTGACTGGTCTGCTGGCAATGATATGGGTCAGGTCGCCCTAAATGCTAATAGGAGTTTTTCTCACCCTTTCTTTGGTGAGGTGGTCTTCACAGCTTGTTGTAATATCTGGATCATCGGGAATGGGAAAGTATTCAGGAAGGAGAGGCCTAGTTTTAATAGATGGAGAGGGGCTTTTGTTCATGACATGTACCTTCTTTCCCATAGAATTAAGGTGAGACACAAGGAAGACCTGGTTAGATGGGTCTCCTTTCTCCCCCCCCCTTAATTGCCTCATCCTTGTTTCTGTAGTTGGTAAATAGTTAGTTTTTATTCATTTTTGCTTCTCCTGGTTACTGCTGGTAGCCTTTGTAATTCTTGTACCTCTTTATTTATTAATAAAAGGCTGTGGGGGTTTTTCCCTATAGTGTTCAGTAAAAAAAAGTGATGGAGATGATTTGCTAGGTGATGATGATTTAATTGTTGACAACACTAGTGATGAAAACTATGCTGAAATTGCTATTAATCATGCTAATCAAGATGAAACGAATGACAATGATAAGAATGAGATTGAGCGTCTGACTAAAGAACTAAACACTCTTAAGTTAGCTCATGAAACTAGTTTAGAGGATCATTGAGAGCTTTTAAAGACTCATGAGAAGCTCAATTTAGAGCAAGAGCATGGGTTCTTAAAAGCAATCAATGATGATCTTCGAAAGAAAAGTTCTTCTTACATTGCCAACCGTTTAATCTTGTCTACTTACAGTCCACAAGTAAAATCTAGCAACAAGAGCAAGAAAGATTCTTCTTCTAGTAGTAACAATAATCATGCTAAATCCAATATTATTGCTTCTAGTAGTTATCTTGATTCCACTAATAATTCTCTTAGCCAAGTTACACTTGAGCAAGAAATAGCTTATTGAAGGGAATTATAGAGAAAGGTGTTTACAAGAGCCTTGCCGGAAGTAAGCAATTTGAGGAAATTGTACGCAAGCAAGGAAGGCACCGGAAGAATCAAGGTGTTGGTTTTGAACAGAAGTTCAATACCAATGGAGTTGAGTGGGAAGAAGATTAATACCCCAAGACAAAGTTTGTCCCTCAACAAGAGAAGTATGACCCCACTTCTTTCAAGGGGACACAAGCTCAAGATGATCTTCCACCACAAGACCACAAGCTAAAAGGCAAGGACAAGCTTCAAGAAGAGATTGACTCATTTGAAGAAGCTCCTAAGGCCTTGGTCAAGTGGGTTCCCAAGACTACATCAAGTTCTACTTCATCAAGTACGACTACAACTCCAAGGATTCCCATCAAGTTGATGTGGGTCCCAAAGAAGAAGAACTAGAAAGTTCTTGAGGGTGACTCCGCCAACATACTTCACTCATATTCATTTTGGCAAGGACAAGCGCAATCAACTTCCATATCTTGCACTAGTTCAAGGAGTCACAAACCCTCTAGTAGGTAAGATAAGGGAAAAGGTAACCTAATGCTTTCATGGACATCATCATATGTGTTTTTCACTCTATGTCTATGGATATCCTTGTGTGTTCCTTGTGGGACTAACCCATGTAGGTATTCAAAGTGCAACTCACGCAACTCCCTCCAATGGATTGCTCCAAATGATCTACATCAACATTGAGCATCCACATCATCAACACCTACATGAAGTTATCATCGACAAAAACCAAGGTTAGTTCATCCCTCTAAGGGGGATATCACATCCAGGGGAGCTTTGCTCAAAAACATTGAGCTAAAGCAACTCTAATGGTGTGAACACAGCAATGCTTTACGTAAAAGTGGTAACCCCACTTGTTCTTAAACGATGAGTATGACCTACGATCAAATGTTATAATTTGAATCCTCAATCAATATACTCATATATAGATGACCTAGTCATCGCCAATTGCTTGATAGATGCTAGAGTGTTTGTGCAAGCTTTACCACATGTTTTATTTGCCATTTTATTGTGTGAGCATGTTGGTTGCATAATTTTCTCCATTCGAGGACATCCATTTGTTACTTTGGTTGTTTGGTTTTTATTTTGCCAAATGGATGGACAAGAATGCCTAAGTACTCTCTCTAGCTATCTATGCTTTTCTCGTCTCAAACTCTATTCATGCTACATCACAAAGTTTGAACAAGTCAGATTCGGACCCTCCGGGTGAGGAGCACTCGGACCACCGATCCGTTAAGGGCTTAACTTCCAAAACCTCTTAATGCATCTTGGTCAAACCAACTTACTCCTACTTGGTCTCACCGAATTCATTAAGTTGATCTAGGTTTTCATCTCGGTGCAACCGATTTGAACAATTTGGTCACACTGAGTTGCAGCAACTGCTAGCAGTTTCGCATCTCGGTGCCACCAAGTTGTTCCACTCGGTCACACCAACAGTGACTGGGTATATATACCGCGGGTTGAAATTTGGAAATTTATCCAAAACACTCGACCGTGCCTTCCCAGCTCCGCCGCCCCCTTGGTCTCCGGATCATTGTTGTCGTTGCCAGTGCCTCCTGCCGCTGGTCTCCATTGCCGTCAATAGGAATCTCACTGCCGTTGTCGCTGTAGCAAGTTCGTCGCCAAGTTAGGGTACGAACTTGACCTCTTTGTGCGCTCTATTCTTCTGATTCTTGCACAAAGATTTATGCCATTGTTCTTTCCACGAATGAGATCAATCTATCCACCAAAAGAATCCATTAGAATAGATTTGATGCAAAAACTTAGGGTTAGGTTTCCGCCGAACTCATCTCGGACCAACCGATCTGAGGATCTTGGTCTCACCGATTTGGCTCTGGCCATTGCACAAGTAGAACTCGGTCTGACCGGATTGTACTGATCGGTGTGACCAAAACCACTTACTCTGTGAAACCCTAGCATCTCAGAGTCACCGAACTGCATTTCAGTCTGCCGAAACTGTATGTTTAGATTCTGTTAGTGCTTCGGTGTCACCGAGTTTGTCAAATCGGTAGCTCCGAAATGCTTTCTACAGAAAACTAAAATTAAGTTTTTGTCTCAATATTTTTGCAAAATAGCTGTACTTTGTGATGCTCATCCACTCTATCTATATCCATCTATTCACATGGTCAGTTTCAGCTATGTCAGAGGGCAGTGACAGCCAGAACAGGTCTGAAGAGGAAGTAAATCTCAGTGAGGGCACTAGTCCCTCAGGCAGTTATGATGAAGGTAGAAGAAGCACACCAGCTACTTGCCTAAGGCAGCAACTAGGCAAAGGAAGAAGAGAACTTCAGAATCTGATGATGATGAGGCTGCTGGAAAGAAGAAGAAGAGGGCAAGAACCACTACTGCTAAGGTGCTTGGAAAACCTTCCATGATGGAAGATGATGATGAGGAGGAGGAAGAGCCAGCTGCACCTCCACCAAAGATTCAAAAGCTTATGGGGGATGCCATAAGGACTAGGACTACTCCATCTAAGCCCAAGTCAGCCCCCAAGCCTCCAACTCAAGCTCAAGCCTCTAAGTTTACTGCACCAAAGAGATCAACTAGAAACATATCTGCTGCTGAGAAGAACAAGGCTCCAGTGCCTGAGGTTCAAGAAGAAGAAGAGCAACAAGTGCTCAGAAAACTGAAGCCAAAGATTCCAGATCATAGTGATGATCATCCTGTAGCAGAAAACATGAAGGAAAGGAAGGATGCAGGTCTGAGACTCTGGAGAAAGACTGATCCTTATGCCACTAGGAGGAGGACTGCTATAGATTATCATTTCCACGCCAAAGAACACCAGGAGATCTATGAGACTGTCTTGTTAGACAAGAAGCCCATTGTTTGTGATATGAAGTGGGTTGACTGGAAATTCATTGATGACAATGAGGACTACTTCCCAGGAGTGCATGAGAGCTTCAGGATGAATTAAGTGGACAAGTTTCTTGGTCAGAAGTTGACCAAGTAGAATGATGAGATGATCATGCAATTCTATTCCACTGCTCACTTCTACCCAGATGGAAGGATTGTCTGGATGACTGAGGGAACTAAATATCAATCTACAATCTCTCAGTGGGCCAAGTTAATCAGTGCCCCAAAGGAAGATGAAAATGACATTGATGTATATGCCAAGCCAAGGAAGGATCACAACTCCATGGCAAACATGTACAAGACTATACCTGATGCTGCCTTGGAGACACATAACCTTGGGTCAATATACTATCTGCTGGCTGGCTTGACCACCATCAACACCATCTTGAGGCACACACTTTTGCCCAAGTCAGGAGATAATAGGATGATCCGTGGTCACTCAATAAACTTGCTCCACATCTTTGATGTACCCCAGAAGTTCAAGGTGATGAGCCTGATTGTGGAAACAGTGAAGAGAACCGCAGATGATCAGAATAGATCATGTGGATATGCCCCTCACATACAGATGTTGATCAACTTCAAGATGGGTACAAGGACATATCTTCTTGATAAAGAGCATCTTCCCCTGAGGCCATATTTTGAGGACAATGAAGTTGTCATGGATGCATCTCATCCAACTTGCGCAAAATCTCACGAGAAGAGAGAGAGAGAGAGAGAGAGAGAGAGAGAGAGAGAGAGAGAGAGAGCAAAGGCTGCAAAAGCAGCAAAGGCAAACAGTGCACCAGATGCTTCAACTGTGATGCTCAAGACCAAGCAAGATCAACTCAGTTATCTGCTTGAGGCTACTGTGAGAATTGGGAAGGGCTTGGCCACCCTGACTCAAAATCAAGAGAGTCTTGAGAGGATCATTGAAACAAAATTTCATGATCTAGATGTGAAGGTCACAGAGATCGAGACCACTATGGAAAAGCTCCAGGAAGAAGTTGAGGACAGGAATGACAGACCTACCATAGATACTTTTCATAGAGTGCCAAGGGCACAGAGGTCTTCAGCAGTGCCAGTTGTCAGTGACACCAGGACTACTCTTTCAGCACCTGCAACAACTTCCATTATTGCACCTCCAATTTCAAATCCTCCAGCTCCGCAGACCTCTATCGAAGCTTTTGCAGATGGACTCATCTCCACGCCATCTACGCACACTGGAGCAACCAGCCAGAAGACCCCTTCTGGAGCTCCCGGAGATCGTGCCTAGAGTGTCGTATAGCACTATGCATTTTCAAGCTTTTTGGTAACTTGTTGGCAAAGTGGGAGAAAGTGTATAGATCATTAGGCTTCGAGAGAGAGAGAGTGTGTGTGTGTGTTTTGTCTTTTGTTGCCTCTCTTGCTACTTGATCATTTGCTTGTTTAATTCCTATGCTACAATTTTTGTTTTGCTCGTGAGATACTCTTGTGATCATGTGTTTGATCATACCATACCTTAATGTGTACTTGCATGATGATATCTAAGATATTTGTGTATGATCAATCATGTTTATCCTTGGTGATGAGTGCATGTTCTTTAAATCTTATTATTTTGAGCACTCCACCAAGATGTATGTGACATGGAAGAGTCACCCATGATCCTAACTGATTGTGCATTTGCATTCAAAAGCAAATCTTAAATAATGCACAAATTTAGGGGGAGCTCTTGCTTATCACATATTTCTCAAAGCGATGATGTATTTCACTCATATTATCATTTGTCAAAGCTTTGGTCTATATGTTGTCATCAATTGCCAAAAAGGGGGAGATTGAAAGTGCAACTAATCCCCAGGTGGGTTTGGTAATTCATAACAACATATAGCTCATTGAACTAATACCATTCAAGTTAAATATTTCAGAAAGTTCAATGATTGGCATGGCATGGACTAGAGATGTGGACCCCTGAAAATGCTAAGGACACATATTGGCAAAAGCTCAAGACTTTTCATTTTCATTTTAGTGATCCAAGATCACATTGAGTCCATAGGAAAGCCATACTATTAAAAGGGGATGAGGTGTTGCTTAATGGTCTACTTGCTCAAAGTGCTTAGTGATATTGCTCCAAAACCCTCAACCACTTTCTCATTTCCACATTTGTCCCAAAGTCAAACTCGGCCCCACCGATTTGATCTATCCGGCGCCACCGAGTTCTCTTGACATAGCCACTGCCAGAAACCCTAGACAATTCGGTCACACCGATACGGATCTCGGTCTCACCGAGATGGCGGATGGCCTTGCAATCTCTCTGTTGCCTATTGTAATTATATCGGTCTCGCCGAAATATGCAATCGGTCCCACCAAGTTTGCTTGGCATCCTCTCTTTTGCCTTGTTGCTTCACTTCGGTCTAACCGAGTTGATGCAATCGGTGCCACCGAGTTGATATTTGCCCTAAGTCCTAGCACATCGGTCCCACCGAGTTGATCATGTCGGCCCCACCAAGATTCCTAACGTTCACATTTTGAACTAAATTGGTCTCACCGAGTTCTTCTATTCGGTCTGACCGAGTTGGGTCAAATGTGTGTAACGGTTGGATTTTGTGTGGAGGCTATATATACCCCTCCACCCCTTATCCATTTGTGAGAGAGCTATCAGAACGTGCCTACACTTCCACTACTCATTTTCTGAGAGAGAACCACCTATTCATGTGTTGAGACCAAGACATTCCATTCCAACCACAAGAATCTTGATCTCTAGCCTTCCTCAAGTTGCTTTCCACTCAAATCATCTTTCCACCATAGCCAAATCAGTGAGAGAGTGTTGAGTGTTGGGGAGACTATCATTTGAAGCACAAGAGCAAGGAGTTCATCATCAACACACCATCTAGTACCTTTTGGAGAGTGGTGTCTCCTAGATTGGTTAGGTGTCACTTGGGAGCCTCCGATAAGATTGTGGAGTTGAAGCAAGGAGTTTGTAAGGGCAAGGAGATCGCCTACTTCGTGAAGATCTACCCAAGTGAGGCAAGTCGTTCGTGGGCACTGGCTATGGTGGGATATACAAGGTTGCTTCTTCGTGGACCATTCGTGGGTTGAGCCCTCCGTGGACTCGTGCAACCATTACCCTTCGTGGGTTGAAGTCTCCATCAACGTGGATGTACGATATCACCACCTATCGGAACCACGCCAAAAATCTCTTTGTCTACATTGTGTTTGCCTTCTCCAAACCCTTTCATTTACCTCCATATGCAATGTTTTACTTTCCGCTGCTACACTCTTAGAATTGCATGTGTAGGTTGATTGCTTGACTTGTGCTAAGTTGCTAAAATCTGCCAAAAGTTAAAATTGGGAAAAGGCTAGATTTTTATTTGGTTAAGTAGTCTAATCATCCCCCTCTAGACCTACTTTCGATCCTACAAGATACCTGTAGAGCACCTTTATGATCACCCAGTTATGAAGTGACATTTGATAGCACACAAGGTATTCCTCTGGTGCCCGGGAGTAGCATGATCTCATGGTCGAAGGAATGTGTATTTGACATTAAGAAAGCAGTAGTAATAAACAGAACGATCATATGATAAGCTAACGGATGGGTCTTGTCCATATCAAATGACAACTCATGTCTATGGTCAGGAAACCTTAACCATCTTTTGATCAATGAGCTAGTCTAGTAGAGGCTTACTAGGGACTTGGTATTTGCTTATGTATTCACACATGTATTTAAGTTTTCAATCAATAGCATGAATAATAAACCTTTATCATGATTAAGGAAATATAATAATAACCACTTTATTATTGCCTCTAGGGCATATTTCCAACACCAACATGAGTCTCCAAGAATAAGTTGTGTAGTCGACATCAGTCTGCCCCCGAGTCGATGTCCACCGTTAAGGGACGACTTCACCGCCAGGTGGGCCACAGAGTTGTCCTTGCCTCCCGTTGGTGATGGTGTTCCACCGGGGAGCTCACCCTTGCCCGGGAGTGGCATGGCGGGGCGTTGGTGGCCAGATCTGGCCGACCCAGGTGCGGATTTCGGGGCTTGGGGCCGCCCAGGAGTGGTAAAGGAGGGGCCTTTTTGTGCTCATCTCTTTGTTCATCATAGCTGCGAGTCTCGAGTGGGATGGTGTCGGGGTCTTGGATGCTGGGGCGTCGGCCTTGGTGGTGGTAGTCACGGTGCTCGTGGGCGGAGTTCGTGGCTCGGGTGTTCCTGGCTGCAATTGTCATGAGGGAGGCTCGGTGGTCAGGGTGCGACGACTGTTGGCGGTGGTGCTGCAAGCGTTGGCTTCATGTACCTTGTCTGGGTGATGAATATGGCTTGCCAGGGTGAAAACCCATTCTGGCCATGCTAGGTCAACGATGGTGGCATATATGGTGTCGTGCCCTTCTTGAAGGCATTGACGCGGTTCCTCTTCGTTCCCCTTGATGCTCCGGGCGAAACCCCGATCCCTGGATCGGACGGCGGCGACTCTATGGTGTCATATACTTCCTGAAGGCACTGTCTTGGAGCTCCCGGTTCATCTTGCTCGACTTTTCTTCATCTGGAGAGGGCCTCGTATGCTTCAAGTGTTTGCTTGGAGTAGTAGGGTGCTTTATAGCTATTCTCTGCACCCATGTCTCTTGCCTTTAGTTTGTGTTATGGTGTTGAGTGTTGTGTGTTGAGTTGTATGCTGGATGGGTTGTTGCTTTATATATAAAGCGGGGAGCGAGCCTTTTTTAGTAGAAGACGGAGCTGCTGAAGCTACTGTCGCGCCAAGGCCAGACATCCAGCACCTGTGCAACCTAAGGAGTTGCACCAACAAATGGCACACTGCATGAGCACCCAGACATCCGGCGACGCCTCGGACATTAGGTGCTACACGGACGGGCCGGACATCCGGTCACCTGCCGGATATCTAGTGAAGGACACCTGAGGCTACCAGAAGTTGGCCACCGTCGGGCCGGACATCCGGCCACGCCTTGGACATCTGGTGCCTCATGAGAGGCCGGACATTTGGCGCCTGCGTGCATGCATGGACAGGGCCGAGGCCCATATCTCTCTCTTTCCCATATCCCACTTCATGGCTTAGACTATATATAAGCACCCCCTCCTCATTTGTAGGGTTAGCAAAGTGATAGCTCATTTCTAGTTGAGGTTTTGCTCCTTGCCACTTCTCCTCTTGAGAGAGAGAGAGAGAGGGAGAGGGACAGAGAGAGACTCCATTGGAGTTCAAGACCTCCATTGGGGAAGATCCCGAGGGATTCAAGACCCCCGTCGTGGGAAGGATCCATATAGATCATCAAGACCTCATCTCCTCTTGGATTTGGGATAAACTCTACCTTGTATCTTTCCCTTTGATTGTTCATGTACCTTATGGATCTTGTGTGTTTGCTAGTCTAGTAGATGTGTGATTGGACTTGTTCTTGAGTGTTCCTCCTGTGATTTCTCCCTCTTGTTCTTTGATAACCCACAAGTATAGGGGATCAATTGCAGATTTGTTGATAAATAAGAGTTTCAAACCCAACGAGGAGCTAAATGTAGAATTTATATTCTCTCAAGTTCCATCGACCACCGATACAACTCTACGCACACTTAACGTTCACTTTACCTAGAACAAGAATAAAATTAGAAGTACTTTGTGCGAATAAAACTACGAATAAATTGCAAGATAATATAGGCTAGTTGTTTAGTATAAAGGTTTTTGTCACACAAGAAAGTTATTTGTCCCTACGCAATCGATAACTAGACCGGTAATCATCATTGCAATTTTATATGAGGGAGAGGCATGAGCTAACATACTTTCCGTACTTGGATCATATGCACTTATGACTGGAACTCTAGCAAGCATCCGCAACTACCAAAGATCGTTAAGGTTAAAACCCAACCATAGCATTAAGTATCACGTCCTCTTTATCTCATACGCAACAACCCCCTTCCTCGGGTATAAGCTTCTGTCACTCTCGCCACCCACCATAAGCGAATCATGAACGTATTGCAACACCCTACAGCAGGAATCCCTCATGCTTGCGCGACACGGAGGGCACCATAGGACAACACCAAAATAAAACATACAACTCAAACCAATCACAGTCATCAATCAACCCATAGGACAAAACGAATCTACTCAAACATCATAGGATGGCAACACATCATTGGATAATAATATGTAGCATTAAGCACCATGTTTAAGTAGAGATTACAACGGGGAGAAGAGGTGTTACACCACTGCATAGAGGGGGAGAGAGTTGGTGATGACGGCGGTGAAGTTGTTGGTGTAGATCGTCGTCACGAGAATTGCCCCGGCGGCGTTCCGACGCCACCGGGAGATAGGGGGAGAGAGCCCCCTCCTCCTTCTTCTTCCCCCCCCCCCCAAGATGGGATGAGAGTCCCCCCTCTGGTCCATGGTCTCCATGGCGGCAGAGGGACGAGAGCCCCTTCAAGATTGGATCTCTCTTTCTGTTCTCTTCTGTTTCGCGTTCCTATTTTCTGGCCCTTCACCGTTTCTTAAATTCCCGGAGATTCGCAACTCCGATTGGGCTGAAATTTTGACACAATTTTTTCCATCAATTATCTTTCTTGCAGCAAAAGAAGGGCAACAACTGCCTTACGAGGTGCCCACTACCCATCAGGGTGCGCCTGGCACCCCCTTGCGCGCCTTGGTGCCTAGTGGGACCCTCGAGCACCATCTTGCGTTGATTCTTCTTCCAAAAAATCACATACATTCCAAAATAAATCTCCGTAAAGTTTTATCGTGTTTGGACTTTGTTTGATATGGACATCCTGCGAAACAAAAGACACGCAACAAATAGGAACTGGCATTGGGCACTGGATCAATATGTTAGTCCAATAAATCATATAAATTCTTACCAAAAAGTATGTGAAAGTGGTATAATATTGACATGGAACAATAAAAAATTATAGATACGACGGAGACATATCATTCTTCGTGTTCCTCTTCATAGCCACCTCCAATTCATGAACACTGGGAGAAATAGGGGCACTTTGGCCCGTGCCCTACATCACACGTGGCTCGCGCGTTTTTATAGGGCCTAGCCCTAACAAACGTGACCAGGACCAGGCTCGGTGGCTACTGCCGGTACTGTGAATAGTTGGATCATGGGATCGACTACGCATGGGTCATGAATGTCCCTCCCCTTGCCAGAAGCATCGAGAGTACAATAGTCGGGAACAAGACCTCTCGCAATGACTGAGTTTACTTACCCCTGAAGGCATCCAGGCCAAGCCACCCAACGCGTGGCATGTTGGTTTTGCCTCATCAGAGCTAATGTGGCACGTTGCGAGCAGGCAGCCTAGGCATTGAAGATGCATCAGTAACCAGGGGTGAGTCATCAGATCGCCTACTGTGGGAGTGACACCTGCACCAGTGTATGGTGCCACTAGGGCAGAGTGCCACCCTAGGCGTCTGTGACAAGATGGACGTTTGTTCTCAGAAGGTAGAAGAAAACGACACATCATCATGCATTTAATGCTCATACCTTCCTTAGCAACTAAGCCATTGTGGTACCCCTTGACCTATAAAAGAAGGACCGGGCTATAGAAAACAAGGTTGGACATTTGGTAGAACACTAGTAGGAGCACACAACGCTTCCCGTTCCCGGGAAGGACTTGTAACTCGCCATCCACCAAACATAAACACACACAAAGAGGGAGTAGGGTATTACGCAACCATGTGGTCCGAACCTTGGTAAATCATCGTGTCGACTTTGTCCATTTCAATAGTGCTGGTCCCCACCCCGTTCCCCACTCACGAATCAGCAAAAGGGTGTCTCCAGTGCGTGGCTTCACGCGTGTGGTCTACGCACGCCCACTGACATCTGGAAGGACAGATGGATACATGAGTCATGGTCGGAGAAATCGCCCCTTCCATCTTAGACATGGTCAGCACTCGGGCTCATAACACCAGGACGGTCTAGCAAGCTTTGACAGATAATGCTTGGTCCCATGATGTGCAAGGCGACATATCCTTTCTTGCGCACATACAAGTGGCCAACCTATGTCTCATGATTAACGCAGTACCGCGCAACGAGCTCCTGCCTGATCAGTTCCTCTGGCTAGCGGATGTGTCCGACAAATACATGACGAAGAGAGTCTATCACCGGTTGTGCATGGGGTTCTTGTGATCATCCACGGCGGTTTGCATATGGAGAAGCTGGGCACTGTTGCGTTGCAAGATCTTCACATGGCTCATGGTGCAATATCGGCTCTGGACATCGGACAGGCGTGCCAGGCATGGGCTTCAGGATGAGCCTTCTGCCTGCTTCACCTGCTTGTAGGACAAGGAACGTCCGCTCAAGAGGTTTGGCATCGATGCTTTGATGCCCTGCAGATCAACATCGTGCCTCCCTCCGAATTAAACGCATTCAAAGGACTGGTGGCTCGACAAGAGGAGGGGCTTCTCTGGCAGAGTTGTGCGAGGCTGAAAGGATCGAGAAGAGGTGTCTAGAGGGGGGTGATTAGACCCTCAACAAAGAAAAGTAGCAGTTTTTAAGTTCTTTAAGTTAAGGTGGAGTTTTAGCACAAGTTTAAACATTCACAATACATTTCAAGCAAGCATGGCAAGAGTATATGAGCAGCAGAAAGTAAAGCATGCAAGTTGCAAGAAAGTAAAGGGATGGGATTGGAGTGTGCAAACGCAATTTGAGACATGGAGATTTTTAGCGTGGTTCCGATAGGTGGTGCTATCGTACATCCACGTTGGTGGAGACTTCAACCCACGAAGGGTAACGGTTGCGTGAGTCCATGGATGGCTCCACCCACGAAGGGTCCACGAAGAAGCAACCTTGTCTATCCCACCATGGCCATCGCCCACGAAGGACTTGCCTCACTTGGGTAGATCTTCACAAAGTAGGCGATCTCCTTGCCCTTACAAACTCCTTGGCTCAACTCAACAATCTTGACGGAGGCTCCCAAGTGACACCTAACCAATCTAGGAGACACCACTCTCCAAAAGGTAATAGATAGTGTGCTGATGATTAACTCCTTGCTCTTGTGCTTCAAATGATAGTCTCCCCAACACTCAACTCTCTCTCACAAATTTGGATATGGTGGAAAGATGATTTGAGTGGAAAGCAACTTGGGGAAGGCTAGAGATCAAGATTCTTGTGGTTGGATTGGAATATCTTGGTCTCAACACATGAGTAGGTGGTTCTCTCTCAGAAAATGAATGTTGGAAGTGTAGGCATGTTCTGATGGCTCTCTCCACGAATGGAGGATGGGTGGAGGGGTATATATAGCCTCCACACAAAATCTAGCAGTTACACACAATTTACTAAACTCGGTGGGACCGAATCGTGAAACTCGGTCAGACCGGGTTCAAAATGTGAATGTTAGAGTTTTCAGTGGAACCGACATGATCAACATGGTGGGACCGATGTGCTAGGGTTAGGGTAAAACCTCAACTCGGTTTGACCGATTACACAAACTCGGTGAGACCGATTTTGGTAATGAGCAAACAGAGAGTTGGTCAAGCAAACTCAGTGGGACCGATTGCATATCTCGGTGGGACCGAAATAATTGCAACAGGCAATCAGAGAGTTTGCAAGCCCATCTCGGTGAGACCGAGATCCCATCGATGAGATCGAACTGATTAGGGCTTCTGGCAGTGGCTATGTCAAGTGAACTCGGTGGCGCCGGATAGATCAAATCGGTGGGGCCGAGTTTGACTTTAGGTTTAGGACATATGTGGAAATGAGAAAGTGGTTGAGGGCTTTGTTGCATATCACTAAGCACTTTGAGCAAGTAAGCCATGAAGCAACACCTCATCCCCTTTTAATAGTATTGGCTTTTCCTACGGTCTCAATGTGATCTTGGATCACTAAAATGAAAATGTAGAGTCTTGAGCTTTTACCAATATGTGTCCTTAGCATCTTGAAGGGGTTCCACATCCTCTTGTCCATGCCAATCCACTGTTGAACTTATCTGAAATACACTAGATAAAAATATTTGTCCAACAAGAGATATGTTGACATTAATTACCAAAATCACCCAGGGAGCACTTGTGCTTTCAGTCTCCCCCTTTTTGGTAATTGATGACAACATACATCAAAGCTTTAGATAAAGATATTAAGAATAACAAGTAAAGCTTTGGAAGGACATGTAACATGCATAGGCTCCCCCTACATGTATGAAATCATGTGAATATGGAATGTAAGAGCATGTGAATGCATAAGCATGTCAGAGCAAGCAATGAGTTACATGTATCTTGGCTATATGCATCAGAGCAAATGATGTGAATATAGGAAATGTACCTCCATGTTCATGATTCCTTCTTGCAAACAATATGTACAGTAGCAAGAAATCATCATGCACATGAATGTGATGCATATACTTACTTTGTGGTCTTGAGCTGGCTTTGGAGGAGGTGAACTTGAGAAAACAGGGTTAGATAACACAAGAATACCTACTAAACAATGCAAGAACAGGAAACCACAAGAGTACCAAGATTGGGATGACATGTAGAGGGTGAGTACTAGGTACTCTATTTGGATATAGACATGTCCCCAAAGAGTAAATATATGCAATGAATTCGAAGATTTTCTTCCCTTAAGTGTCTTTCTCCCCCTGAATCTTATATTGGATAATGGGAGAAGATATGGTAAAAGAAAATCAAAGCAAAAAACAATCATAATCAAACATAACACATACTAACATGTCTTTCCCCTCTTGAAGACATGTGACTTCTCTCCTCTATGGATAATAAGAATCTAGAGAAGCTTAGGGTGTGCATTCTCTCTTATGTGATAAGCTTTGATGTGCTCTCTCTCCCCCTTTGACATCAATTTCCAAGAAGGGATCTTCTGGAGCATGAGTCAAGTAGGTTTGGTCCTTGAGTCACTTTGCAAAGCAACATGTAATATAAGATGCTGGTATCGAGTGGAGCTAGAACAAATATGCATGACGCAAATAGCAAAGTGTTTTCTCAGCATTGAAATCAATAACACCAAGTCTTTTGCTTCGATGGCACCAAGGTGTTTCAGTTTAGCCGAAAGAAACAAACCAGTGAGGCCGAATTCAACTTAGAGAGAAAACAATAGTCATCCCAACTCACTTAGGCAAATAATATCGCACAAAGATTTGCAGGGAATTAACTGAAAGATTTGCAATGAATTGGATGCAGAGAATTGATAACCCACAATTATAGGGGATCGCAACAGTTTTCGAGGGTAGAGTATTCAACCCAAATTTATTGATTCAACACAAGGGGAGCCAAAGAATATCCTCAAGTATTAGCAGTTGAGTTGTCAATTCAACCACACCTGGATAACTTAATATCTGCAGCAAAGTATTTAGTAGCAAAGTAGTATGGAAGTAACGGTAACGGTGGCAAAAGTAATAGTAGTAGTTTTGTAGTAATTGTAACAGTGGCAACGGAAAAGTAACTAAGCAAAGAGCAACATGTGAAAAGCTCGTAGGCATTGGATCAGTGATGGATAATTATGTCGGATGCGATTCCTCATGCAATAGTTATAACATAGGGTGACACAGAACTAGCTCCAGTTCATCAATGTAATGTAGGCATGTATTCCGAATATAGTCATACGTGCTAATGGAAAAGAACTTGCATGACATCTTTTGTCCTACCCTCCCGTGGCAGCGGGGTCCTATGGGAAACTAAGGGATATTAAGGCCTCCTTTTAATAGAGTACCGGACCAAAGCATTAACACTTAGTGAATACATGAACTCCTCAAACTACGGTCATCACCGGTAAGTATCCCAATTATTGTCACTTCGGGGTTAACGGATCATAACACATAATAGGTGACTATAGAGTTGCAAGATAGGATGAAGAACTCACATATATTCATGAAAAAATAATAGGTTCAGATCTGAAATCATGGCACTCGGGCCCTAGTGACAAGCATTAAGCATAGCAAAGTCATAGCAATATCAATCTCAGAACATAGTGGATACTAGGGATCAAACCCTAACAAACCTAACTCGATTACATGGTAAATCTCATCCAACCCATCACCGTCCAGTAAGCCTACGATGGAATTACTCACGCACGGCGGTGAGCATCATGAAATTGGTGATGGAGGAAGGTTGATGATGACGACGGCGACGAATTCCCCTCTCCGGAGCCCCGAACGGACTCCAGATCAGCCCTCCCGAGAGAGATTAGGGCTTGGCGGCGGCTCCGTATCGTAAAAAGCGATGAATCCTTCTCTCTGATTTTTTTCTCCCCAAACGTGAATATATTGTGACGCCGGGATAATGAAGCTACAGTAAACCCTTGTTAATGGTGCCACGTCATCACATTACTGTTGCTAATCCTCACTTGATCCAAATCACTTTTCATATTCAAATTCAAATTTGTCAAACAGGAAAACTAAAATGTCCAAAGTGTGGCAAATAATCCCAGGATATTTGTCATGTTGAAACAACATTTTTATAATGTGTTTAAATGCTCTGAAATGAATAAAACAGGGGCTAGCTGTTTAATTTATAAAACTAGAAAAAGAAAAGGAAATAAAAAAACCCTTCCCCCGGGGCCATTTGGCCCATTTGGCCGAAACAGCCAGCCAGCCCATCTGGCCCACTCAAACCCCCGGGTCGCCTTCCACCCCTGTTCCACCGACCCAGCGCACGCCCGAGCGCGCCCCGCCGGACCGCCTCGCTGTCCCCGTCGACAAGGGGATAAGGGAGACAACGAGGCCGACCCCTTGGGCTCCCCCCTGCCACTCCACTCGTCCCACTCCCTCTGGACGCTCCCTCTCCCTGGTTGCCCTCTCTCTCTCGCGCGAGATCCCACCTCATCCAACGCCATTGCCGTCGCCCCACCTCGCACCACCGCGGCGACCGCCTCCCCTGCACCCCTCCAGCAAGCCCAGCCGGTCCATCGTCGGCTCCTACGATGGCCACGGCCACCAGCTCGCGCCAGGAGTCCCTGCCTCGTCGGGTCCGCGTCACTTTCAACCTCTGCACCCGTGGCGATTGATACGTCTCCAACGTATCTATAGTTTTTGATTGCTCCATGCTATATTATCTACTGTTTTGGACAATATTGGGCTTTATTATCCACTTTTATATTATTTTTTGGACTAACCTATTAACCGGAGGCCCAACCCAGAATTGCTGCTTTCTGCCTATTTCAGAGTTTCGCAGAAAAAGAATATCAAACGGAGTCCAAACGGAATGAAACCTTCGGGAGCGTGATTTTTGGAACGAACATGGTCCAGGAGACTTGGACCCTATGTAAGAGAAGCTTCCAGGAGGCCACGAGGTAGGGGGGCACCCCCCCCCCCAGGGCGTGCCCTCCACCCTCGTGGGCCCCATGTTGCTCCACCGACGTACTTCTTCCTCCTATATATACCTACGTACCCCCAAACGATCAGATACGGAGCCAAAAACCTAATTCCACCGTCGCAACCTTCTGTACCCACGAGATCCCATCTTGGGGCCTGTTCCGGAGCTCCGCCGGAGGGGGCATCCATCACGGAGGGCTTCTACATCAACACCGTAGCCTCTCCGATGAAGTGTGAGTAGTTTACCTCAGACCTTTGGGTCCATAGTTAGTAGCTAGATGGCTTCTTCTCTCTTTTTGGATCTCAATACAATGTTCTCCCCCTCTCTCATGGAGATCTATTCGATGTAATCTTCTTTTTGCGGTGTGTTTGTTGAGACGGATGAATTGTGGGTTTATGATCAAGATTATCTATGAACAATATTTGAATCTTCTCTGAATTCTTTTATGTATGATTGGTTATCTTTGCAAGTCTCTTCGAATTATCAGTTTGGTTTGGCCTACTAGATTGATCTTTCTTGCAATGGAAGAAGTGCTTAGCTTTGGGTTCAATCTTGCGGTGTCCTTTCCGAGTGACAGTAGGGGCAGCAAGGCACGTATTGTATTGTTGCCATCGAGGATAACAAGATGGGGTATTTATCATATTGCATGAATTTATTCCTCTACATCATGTCATCTTGCTTAAGGCGTTACTCTGTTTTCATGAACTTAATACTCTAGATGCATGCTGGATAGCGGTCGATGAGTGGAGTAATAGTAGTAGATGCAGGCAGGAGTCGGTCTACTTGTTTCGGACGTGATGCCTATATACATGATCATTCCTAGATATTCTCATAACTATGCTTAATTCTGTCAATTGCTCAAGAGTAATTCGTTCACCCACCGTAAAATACTTATGCTCTTGAGAGAAGCCACTAGTGAAATCTATGGCCCCCGGGTCTATCTTCATCATATTAATCTTCCAACACTTTGTTATTGCCTTTGTTTTTACTTTGCTTTTATTTTACTTTGCATCTTTATCATAAAAATACCAAAATATTATCCTATCATATCTATCAGATCTCACTCTCGTAAGTGACCGTGAAGGGATTGACAACCCCTTATCGCGTTGGTTGCGAGGATTTATTTGTATTGTGCAGGTGCGAGGGACTCGCGCGTAGCCTCCTACTGGATTGATACCTTGGTTCTCAAAAACTGAGGGAAATACTTACGCTACTTTGCTGCATCACCCTTTCCTCTTCAAGGGAAAACCAACGCAGTGCTCAAGAGGTAGCAAGAAGGATTTCTGGCGCCGTTGCCAGGGAGGTCTACGCGAAAGTCAACATACCAAGTACCCATCACAATCCCTTATCTCCCGCATTACATTATTTGCCATTTGCCTCTCGTTTTCCTCTCCCCCACTTCACCCTTGCCGTTTTATTCGCCCTCTCTTTTCCCGTTCGCCTCTTTTTTGTTTGCTTTTTGTTTGCTCATGTGTTGGATTGCTTGTTTGTCACGATGGCTCAAGATAATACCAAATTATGTGACTTTACCAATACCAACAATAATGATTTCCTCAGCACTCCGATTGCTCCTCTTACCAATACTGAATCTTGTGAAATCAATGCTGCTTTGTTGAATCTTGTCATGAAAGATCAGTTCGCCGGCCTTCCTAGTGAAGATGCCGCTACTCATCTAAATAGCTTCGTTGATTTGTGTGATATGCAAAAGAAGAAAGATGTTGATAATGATATTGTTAAACTGAAGCTATTTCCTTTTTCGCTTAGAGATCGTGCTAAAGCTTGGTTTTCGTCTTTGCCTAAAAATAGTATTGATTCTTGGAACAAGTGCAAAGATGCCTTTACCTCTAAGTATTTTCCTCCCGCTAAGATCATCTCTCTTAGAAATGATATTATGAATTTTAAGCAACTTGATAATGAACATGTTGCACAAGCTTGGGAGAGGATGAAATTAATGACACGTAATTGCCCTACTCATGGTTTGAATTTGTGGATGATTATACAAAAAATTTATGCTGGATTGAATTTTGCTTCTAGAAATCTTTTAGATTCGGCCGCGGGAGGCACTTTTATGGAAATCACTTTAGGAGAAGCTACTAAACTCCTAGATAATATTATGGTTAATTATTCTCAATGGCACACTGAAAGATCTACTAATAAAAAAGTGAATGCGATAGAAGAAACTAATGTTTTGAGTGGAAAGATGGATGAACTTATGAAATTATTTGCTAGTAAGAGTGTTTCTTCTGATCCTAATGATATTCCCTTGTCTACTTTGATTGAGAATAATAATGAATCTATGGATGTGAATTTTGTTGGTAGGAATAATTTTGGTAACAACGCGTATAGAGGAAACTTTAATCCTAGGCCTTAACCTAGTAATTCCTCTAATAATTATGGTAATTCCTACAAAAACTCTTATGGAAATTTTAATAAGATGCCTTCTGAATTTGAGACTAGTGTTAAAGAGTTTATGAGTTTGCAAAAGAATTTTAATGCTTTGCTTGAAGAGAAATTGCTTAAAGTTGATGAATTGGCTAGGAACGTTCATAGAATTTCTCTTGATGTTGATTCTTTAAAGCTTAGATCTATTCCTCCTAAGCATGATATCAATGAGTCTCTCAAAGCCATGAGAATTTCCATTGATGAGTGCAAAGAAAGAACCGCTAGGATGCGTGCAAAGAAAGATTGCTTTATGAAAGCGTGTTCTTCAAATTTCTATGAAAATAAAGATGAAGATCTAAAAGTTATTGATGTGTCCCCTATTAAATCTTTGTTTTGCAATATGAATCTTGATAATGATGGGACTGAATATGATCCACCTTTACCTAGAAGGCGTTCCAAAAATTCGGAGTTTTTAGATCTTGATGCTAAAATTGATAAAAGTGGGATTGAAGAAATCAAAACCCTAGATGTTGCTAAACCCACTATTTTGGATTTCAAGGAATTTAATTATGAAAACTGCTCTTTGATTGGTTGTATTTCCTTGTTGCAATCCATGCTAAATTCTCCTCATGCTTATAGCCAAAATAAAGCGTTTACTAAACATATCGTTGATGCCTTGATGCAATCTTATGAAGAAAAGCTTTAGTTGGAAGTTTCTATCCCTAAAAAACTTTATGATGAGTGGGAACCAACTATTAAAATTAAGATTAAGGATAATGAGTTCTATTCTTTATGTGATTTGGGTGCTAGTGTTCCCACTATTCCCAAAACTTTGTGCGATTTGCTAGATTTCCGCGATTTTGATGATTGCTCTCTAAACTTGCACCTTGCAGATTCCACTATTAAGAAACTTATGGGACTAATTAATGATGTTCTTATTGTTGCGAATAGGAATTATGTGCCCATAGATTTTATCGTTCTTGATATAGATTGCAATCCTTCATGTCCTATTATTCTTGGTAGACCTTTCCTTAGAACGATTGGTGCAATTATTGATATGAAGGAAGGGAATATTAGATTCCAATTTCCATTAAAGAAAGGCATGGAACACTTCCCTAGGAAGAAAATAAAATTGCCATATGAATCTATCATGAGAGCCACTTATGGATTGCCTACCAAAGATGGCAATACCTAGATCTATCCCTGCTTTTATGCCTAGCTAGGGGCGTTAAACGATAGCGCTTGTTGGGAGGCAACCCAATTTTTTTTATTTTTTTTGCTTTTGCTTCTGTTTAGGAATAAATCTTTGATCTAGCCTCTGGTTAGATGTGTTTTTATGTTTTAATTAGTGTTTGTGCCAAGTTAAACCTATAGGATCTTCTTGGATGATAGTTATTTGATCTTGCTGTAATTTCCAGAAACTTTCTGTTCACGAAAACAATTGTTAAAAATCACCAGAACGTGATAAAATACTGATTCCAATTGCTGCTGATCAATAAACAAATTTCCTAGGTCTTCCTATTTTGGTTGATTTTTTGGAGTTCCAGAAGTTTGCGTTAGTTACAGATTACTACAGACTGTTCTGTTTTTGACAGATTCTGTTTTTCGTGTGTTGTTTGCTTATTTTGATGAATCTATGGCTAGTAAAATAGTTTATAAACCATAGAGAAGTTGGAATACAGTAGGTTTAACACCAATATAAATAAATAATAAGTTCATTACATTACCTTGAAGTGGTCTTTTGTTTTCTTTCGCTAACGGAGCTCACGAGATTTTCTGTTAAGTTTTGTGTTGTGAAGTTTTCAAGTTTTGGGTGAAAGATTTTGATGGATTATGGAACAAGGAGTGGAAAGAGCCTAAGCTTGGGGATGCCCATGGCACCCCCAAGATAATCTAAGGACACCAAAAAGCCAAAGCTTGGGGATGCCCCGGAAGGCATCCCCTCTTTCGTCTACTTCCATCGGTAACTTTACTTGGAGCTACATTTTTATTCACCACATGATATGTGTTTTGCTTGGAGCGTCTTGTATGATTTGAGTCTTTGCTTTTTAGTTTACCACAATCATCCTTGCTGTACACACCTTTTGAGAGAGCCATACATGATTTGGAAATTATTAGAATACTCTTTGTGCTTCACTTATATATTTTGAGTTATATAGTTTTGCTCTAGTACTTCACTTATATCTTTTAGAGCACGGTGGTGGATTTGTTTTATAGAAACTATTGATCTCTCATGCTTCACTTAGATTATTTTGAGAGTCTTAAATAGCATGGTAATTTGCTTAAATAATCCTAATATGCTAGGTATTCAAGATTAGTAAAAACTTTCTTATGAGTGTGTTGAATACTAAGAGAAGTTTGATGCTTGATGATTGTTTTGAGATATGGAGGTAATAATATCAAAGTCGTGCTAGTTGAGTAGTTGTGAATTTGAGAAATGCTTGTGTTGAAGTTTGCAAGTCCCGTAGCATGCACGTATGGTAAACGTTATGTAACAAATTTGAAACATGAGGTGTTCTTTGATTGTCCTCCTTATGAGTGGCGGTCGGGGATGAGCGATGGTCTTTTCCTACCAATCTATCCCCCTAGGAGCATGCGCGTAGTGCTTGGTTTTTGATGACTTGTAGATTTTTGCAATAAGTATGTGAGTTCTTTATGACTAATGTTGAGTCCATGGATTATACGCATCTCACCCTTCCATCATTGCTAGCCTCTTCGGTACCGTGCATTGCCCTTTCTCACATTGAGAGTTGGTGCAAACTTCGCCGGTGCATCCAAACCCCGTGATATGATACGCTCTTTCACACATAAACCTCCTTATATCTTCCTCAAAACAGCCACCATACCTACCTATTATGGCATTTCCATAGCCATTCCGAGATATATTGCCATGCAACTTTCCACCATTCCGTTTATCATGACACATTCATCATTGTCATATTGCTTAGCATGATCATGTAGTTGACATAGTATATGTGGCAAAGCCACCATTCATAATTCTTTCATACATGTCACTCTTGATTCATTGCATATCCCGGTATACCGCCGGAGGCATTCATATAGAGTCATACTTTGTTCTAGTATCGAGTTGTAATCATTGAGTTGTAAATAAATAGAAGTGTGATGATCATCATTTTCTAGAGCATTGTCCTAAGTGAGGAATAAAAAAAGAGAGAAAGTACATCAAAAAGAGAAGGCCCAAAAAAAATGAGAGAAAAAGAGAGAAGGGACAATGCTACTATCCTTTGCCACACTTGTGCTTCAAAGTAGCACCATAATCTTCATGATAGAGAGTCTTTTGTTTTGTCACTTTCATATACTAGTGGGAATTTTTCATTATAGAACTTGGCTGGTATATTCCAACAATGGGCCTCCTCATGTGCCCTAGGTCTTCGTGAGCAAGAAAGTTGGATGCACACCCACTTAGTTTCTTTTGTTGAGCTTTCATACATTTATATCTCTAGTGCATCCGTTGCATGGCAATCCCTACTCCTTGCATTAACATCAATCGATGGGCATCTCCATAGCTCATTGATTAGCCTTGTTGATGTGAGACTTTCTCCTTTTTTGTCTTCTCCACATAACCCCCATCATCATATTCTATTCCACCCATAGTGCTATGTCCATGGCTCGCGCTCATATATTGCGTGAAGGTTTATAAGTTTGAGATTACTAAAGTATGAAACAATTGTTTGGCTTGTCATCGGGGTTGTGCATGATGAGAGCATTCTTGTGTGACGAAAATTGAGCATGACTAAACTATATGATTTTGTAGGGATGAACTTTCTTTGGCCATGTTATTTTGAGAACACATAATTGCCTAGTTAGTATGCTTGAAGTATTATTATTTTTATTTCAATATGAACTTTTATCTTGAATCTTTCGGATCTGAATATTCATACCACAATTAAGAAGAATTACATTGAAATTATGCCAAGTAGCACTCCGCATCAAAAATTCTATTTTTATCATTTACCTATAATTTTTTATTGCTCCATGCTATATTATCTACTGTTTTGGACAATATTGGGCTTTATTATCCACTTTTATATTATTTTTGGGACTAACCTATTAACCGGAGGCCCAGCCCAGAATTGCTGCTTTTTGCCTATTTCAGAGTTTCGCAGAAAAAGAATATCAAACGGAGTCCAAACGGAATGAAACCTTTGGGAGCGTGATTTTTGGAACGAACATGATCCAGGAGACTTGGACCCTACGTAAGAGAAGCTTCCAGGAGGCCACGAGGTAGGGGGCGCGCCCTCCACCCTCGTGGGCCCCATGTTGCTCCACCGACATACTTCTTCCTCCTATATATACCTACGTACCCCCAAACGATCAGATACGGAGCCAAAAACCTAATTCCACCGCCGCAACCTTCTGTACCCACGAGATCCCATCTTGGGGCCTGTTCCGGAGCTCCGCCGGAGGGGGCATCCATCACGGAGGGCTTCTACATCAACACCATAGCCTCTCCGATGAAGTGTGAGTAGTTTACCTCAGACCTTCGGGTCCATAGTTAGTAGCTAGATGGCTTCTTCTCTCTTTTTGGATCTCAATACAATGTTCTCCCCCTCTCTCGTGGAGATATATTCGATGTAATCTTCTTTTTGCGGTGTGTTTGTTGAGACGGATGAATTGTGGGTTTATGATCAAGATTATCTATGAACAATATTTGAATCTTCTCTGATTTCTTTTATGTATGATTGGTTATCTTTGCAAGTCTCTTCGAATTATCAGTTTGGTTTGGCCTACTAGATTGATCTTTCTTGCAATGGGAGAAGTGCTTAGCTTTGGGTTCAATCTTGCGGTGTCCTTTCCGAGTGACAGTAGGGGCAGCAAGGCACGTATTGTATTGTTGCCATCCAGGATAACAAGATGGGGTATTTATCATATTGCATGAATTTATTCCTCTACATGATGTCATCTTGCTTAAGGCGTTACTCTGTTTTCATGAACTTAATACTCTAGATGCATGCTGGATAGCGGTCGATGAGTGGAGTAATAGTAGTAGATGCAGGAAGGAGTCGGTCTACTTGTTTCGAACGTGATGCCTATATACATGATCATACCTAGATATTCTCATAAATATGCTTAATTCTGTCAATTGCTCAATAGTAATTCGTTCACCCACCGTAAAATACTTATGCTCTTGAGAGAAGCCACTAGTGAAATCTATGGCCCCCGGGTCTATCTTCATCATATTAATCTTCCAACACTTTGTTATTGCCTTTGTTTTTACTTTGCTTTTATTTTACTTTGCATCTTTATCATAAAAATACCAAAAATATTATCCTATCATATCAATCAGATCTCACTCTCGTAAGTGACCGTGAAGGGATTGACAACCCCTTATCGCATTGGTTGCGAGGATTTATTTGTATTGTGCAGGTGCGAGGGACTCGCGCGTAGCCTCCTACTGGATTGATACCTTGGTTCTCAAAACTGAGGGAAATACTTACGCTACTTTGCTGCATCACCCTTTCCTCTTCAAGGGAAAACCAACGCAGTGCTCAAGAGGTAGCAGCGATCTCCGTCGAATTCGGCGTCGACCGGTCGTCCCCGAGCCCGCTTTGCTCACCTGCAGGTCCCGGTGAGCTCCTGACTTCTTTCCCCCGCCCCTCTCGTCGACGTTCGTACCCGTAGCCGTCATCCCCGCTGTGGCCGAGCCCTCCGCCGCGTACGCTCGACGCCGACGTTTCGGTGACCCATTGGTCACGCGCATGCCCACTCGCTTTGTTGGCCCGCGTAGACGTCGTAGGTACCTCGCGTCGCTCTTGTTGCTCGCCGTAGCCTAGAATCCTACGATGCCCGAAGTCCAGCGTCCGCTGCGGTGCTCGCCGCCGTCACCTCCGGCCTCGTAACCAGTCCGGTTGGACGCAGCGTCATCTTCCCGTTCGAGCGCGCCAAGTTGCGCGAAAAACGGACGCCCGTAGGCGAATCCCGACGCTCCCTTGGCCGCTCCGCCGTGGTTTCGGCTCATCGGAGCCACTCTGGCGCCGACGTCCGACGTGGCGCCACGTGTCCTCCCCGTTGCCAATGACAGGTGGGCCATGTGGGTCCAGTCAACTTGGTTGACCAGTCAACCGTGCTGACTGGGCTCACCGTGCCACTGACTAGCGGGCCACCGCCCCCTTAATCAACTAGATTAACAAAATTAATTAGATTAACCTAATTTCTCACTGACCAGTGGGCCCCAGCTAACTAACTAGTTTAATTAGTTTAATCTAAACTGCTAAACTAGCTCTGTCAATGACAGTGGGGTCCCACTCGTCGGGTTGAGCCTAGTCAACACAGTTGACTACTGACGTCATGATGACGTCAGGCTGATGCCGTAATTCTATTTTCCGAATTAAATTAAATAATAACAATTTCAGAATATTGTTTAAAACTTTAGAAATTCTTATAAAATAATCCATAAGTCGGATGAAAAAGTTTTATACATGAAAGTTGCTCAGAACGACGAGACGAATTGGAATACGCTCTCCGTTCATCTGTCACATGCCCCTAGCATAGCGAACATCGAACTTCTCCCCTCCGGTTCATTTGTCCGAAAATCCCTAACACTGGGGAAAAATTCCCGGATGTTATCCCCCTTCGTCGGTATCGTGTAGTGTCGCGTTAGAACACCCCTAGCACAGCTTTTGTCTTGTCATGCATAGTATTGCACTTGTTTGCTATGTATTTACTGTTTCTTCCCCCTCTTCTCTCTGGTAGACCCCGAGACCGCTGCTGATGCCCCTGTGTTCGACTACGTCACCGACGACCCTTCTTCCCCTTTCAGCGGAGCTTCCAGGCAAGCCCCCCCTTTGATCATCCCGATATCGCCCATTCCATTCTCTCATGCTTGCATTAGATTTTGCTACTGTAATTGATTGCTCCTATTCTGATGCATAGCCTGCTTTTGTATCTGTTGTTGTACCTTACCTGCTTATCCTAAACTGCTTAGTATAGGTTGGTTAGTGATCCGTCAGTGACCCCCACCTTGTCCCTGTTGCCCCTGCTTCATCATCGAAGACCCGATCAACGGGATCGTAGACCAGGCCTCGGCACCGCCCATCACCTTCCCCTTAGTTTCTCGACACTACTGGGTTACTATCGAGTGCCGAGGGTGAGACCTCATCAGCACTTCTGATGTTAACCCTGTAGAGTAGCTATCTGGTCGTGGTCATAAAGGGTGATTCCGCCGTAACCACTTCCGATACGACTCTGTCGTGCAACCCATCAAGTGTGAACCTCGAGGGTGGATCCTCTTACGTTCACCTTGATGATTACATCGAGTGGAATTCACCGGGGGTGATTCCTCGGGTTTTCCCCTTTGATGTTTGGACACACGGATACTTGGACTTTACAACTGTTACTTGGAAAGGTGGGTCAAACCTGAGGGGTATCCGCGAGTGATGCGGAGACGGGTTGACCTGGAGGGTGCCCGCGAGATAATTACGAGGCGTGGGCGGGCACTCCTAGCCCTTGTCGCAAGTCCTCGAGACGGGGCGATGGGGTCACATCTGTCGTGAGTCTCTGCTTGTTACTGTGCGTTCCTAATCCACTATGATTTGGATATTTGATCCGAGGGGCCTCTGGCCTGATAGCACTAACCATCACGTGGGCATAGTATGGGCGTTCTACGTCGTATGCATCAACCGAAGCTTAATAGATGTCAGCGACTGAGCGGCGCGCGCCGGGTTGGACTGGTAAGCACCTGCCTTTTTGAAGGAGGTAGCTAGGTCTACTCACCGGCCGCGTACGCAACATGCAGGAGTTCCCGGGGCGATGGCCCATGACCCCTGGGGGCATAGGTTTAGTCCGGCGTGCTGACCTCTCTATTAAGCCTAGGTTGGGTTGCGGCGTATTGTTTGGCCGAGGCCGGGAATGACCCAGGAAAGTGTGTCCGGCCGGAATTAATCGAGCGTGGTGGGTAAGTTGGTGCACCCCTGCAGGGAAGAAAACATCTATCGGTAGCCTGTCCTACAGTAACGAACACTTGGAGTTGTATCCCGATCGATACAACTAGAAGTGGATGCTGAGGCATGATGTGGATATGTTGTTTCGGGAGTCGAGAAAGGATCCCGGAGCATTGATACAACAACATAAATATGACTTATGTTATACTACTCTACTCCCTCCTGTTGCTGCAAGATGGTGGTTTCGAGAAGATGCTAGTCTTCGATAGGACTAGCTTCTCCCCCTCTTATTCTGGCATTCTGTAGTTAGTCCACAAATACTACCCCTTTCATTGATACCGATGCATAAGTAGTGTAGATACTTGCTTGCGAGTACTTTGGATGAGTACTGACGGTTGCTTTGCTACCCCTTTTCCCCCTTCTTTCTTCTTTCTAGTTGTCGCAACCAGATGGTGGAGCCCAGGATCCAGACGCCACCTTTGACGACGACTGCTACTACACTGAGGGTGCCTACTACTACGTGGAGGCCGCCGACGACCAGGAGTAGTTAGGAGGCTCCCAGGCAGGAGGCCTTGCCTTTTTGATCGTTGTTGCTTTTGTGCTAGCCTTCTTAAGGCAAACTTGTCTAACTCATGTCTGTACTCAGATATTGTTGCTTCTGCTGACTCTTGTGTTTTCGAGCTTATGTATTCGGGCCCTTGAGGCCCCTGGCTTGTAATATAAAGCTTGTATTATTTTAATTTGTGTCTAGAGTTGTGTTGTGATATCTTCCCGTGAGTCCTTGATCTTGATCGTACACATTTGCGTGTATGATTAGTGTATGATTGAATCGGGGGCGTCACAAGTTGGTATCAGAGCTGACTACCTGTAGGATCCCCCCTTTCCAACTCCTTGGCCGAAGTTCAATCTAGAAACTGAAAACCGTTTTACTAACTTGCCTGTGTGGCTTACGGGCCCACGTCGCCAATTGGGTGGTACTCCCTCCATTCGCTTATACAAGGCCACAAACTCATATTACGGGTACCAAGATAAAATTTAATGACTGCTTTGCAAGTCAATTTTTCTTCTCGTTAACCAGGGTCATTAATACGACATAAGCATGCAACGAATGAATGGGAAGGAAATAGCTGAGTGTCATTATGACTACATGCATGTAAGTATTAAAAAGTTGGTAGTACGAGGAAACATCATTAATTTTTGCCTCGGTTACTGTTGGTGGCCTTGTATTGATGCAAAATGTATTTTTGATAGTGGCCTTGTATAAGGGAATGGAGGGAGTATTAGGATCTTTTATTCCTCGTCTATACTCTGGGATCCTAATCTCTCTTCTATTCGGGTTAAATGATTTTGCTAAAATCTAACTTTAGGTTCTTGAAAATACTTTCTCCCGGAGAGCCCCTTCAGTCCAGATGATCACTTGCTGCACCAAAATATTTCGAAGATACTCTCTGATGTTTCCCCGAAACCCTTGTGCCCTTCGTCGTTGCAATTCCATATCACTGATAAATCCCTATAGATAGCTGCATACACTTGTCGTCCATACCTTCTTTTCCAATTGTTCTTGTTATTACAAGATACCCTAAAATACTTTGGATATTACGAGAATCCTTTGTTCCTGGTACCTTGCAGCTCTCTTTCGCCTGAATAACCCTACGAATAATTCCTCACACTTATCGGGGATTCGTTCATCCCCAGTTGATCATATGTCTCACAAAATTCTTCGAATGCAATTTGATCTCCCAAAGATCCTCTGCAGCCTAGTACTCCCGAAAGTCTTGTATGCCTGCATTATGGTTAAATCCATATGTCCGGCAATATTCATTAACATCCTTTGTCATTGTCATCCTGAGCCTATTGATTCATTATGTTGCGTTTGCTCGCAATCATCAGTCGAACCCTCAAATTTGACCTTCCTGCTCATACATCATTCTGGACATGAGTTGGATCTCGGCCAATCATGTTGTAATTGATTGTCCACCTAGTTCCCTTCAACTTGAACGCCAAATTATTCAGTTGTTTCTATAATCTGATGCCTTCGCACTCTTTCCTTCTTCTGATTGAGTACTGATACTCACATCAGATCCATTGAGGACCGCTGAATCCTTTGTTGGATATTATCCGGCAATGTCCTTCATATTCAAAATCTCGTGCGCTCTTCCCCTGATACATATTGCATTCGGTAAATTGTTTCCTCTGCTTATTGTCAACCACGCTCTACTTTCGAGCTGGTGTTAACTAGTTTTGAAGTTGGTGATATATGTTCCTAAGATGCCCCGATGGGTTGGACCTATGCCTCCTCTAATCCGTGTGAACCCGAGAGTTTTCCCGAGTCATACTCTTCTGGTGTTTTACCAGATATAATTTCAACACTACAACTTCATCGAAAGCGAGAAGTGACTGGAAGGTTATGCATTGAAGAAGTGGGAGTCGACCTTGAACCTTTGTGTTCGTGCCCATGGACCCGATGTGGAACTTATCATGGAAGCTTCTTGTGATAACAATAATCCCCTTGATATAAATTCATCTGGTATCTATGTTTGTTCCTTTACAATTGTGGTTCTAACCATGATTGTTGCCCTTTGATCCCATTTCTCGGACAAGTTAAAGTACTTGTCTTATGCAGACCATTTCACATGTCAAGCATCTATTCTATTCTACCTTCGAGTATTACCCTCTGGTATCTTGAGAATATCAAACATCTGTGTTGCTTCCTATGGGTCTTCTTCTAGTATTGCTTCTCATCGATTCCAATTTTCCCCAGGTTCTGAGTTTTTAGTCACTCGAGAACACCGATAAGTGAATCGATTCTGCACTTCGATTCAATAACTCTAAGTAATTTTCATTGCTTACGAGTTTAATGATCCTTCAAGTCATTCCTAGCCTGATCGGCTGTATCATTATCGTGCTAAATTTTAACTGTGCTACCTGGTCCTTCCCGGAGCACAATTTTCATGATGAGCTAAGCTTACGCCGATATTCCTCGTCATATCGTTTCGCCTTGAACAACAAGCTTGATTTCGAGTTGTGTCGTACCCGTGGTTCCAATAAACTTTCACTTTATCATTCCTTTGACTTGATGTCGTCGCCGATCGATTACATCTTTGTGAAATCTCTCGAAAATTGTGTCGTGATCATCATTAACATTCAGATCTCTTCCAAGATATCAGTCAAATTCATGGTGAGAAATACCATCCTTGCCCCTCGATGATTTGTGTTATCATCGACAACATTCTTGTCTCCCCTCCCCCCAAACAAACTTGTTCATATAAATTTTGGAAATACATCCTTTGTGACGTGTCGATGGATTGTTGCTGAACCCGTCAGCCACATCCTCTTCTTTTTCCTGGTAAAATTTATGAGATGTTCTAAAAATTCGCGAAGGAACCTTGTGTTTCCGAAGTCTGACCTTTCCCTGATGACCTTGTCGATGCTATCCCGAAGCATGACTGTGGTACTCAAACATCAACAAGAGCATTGGAAGCATAAGGCTAAATGTTTCTTGATCAATTATCCAAACACCGTTGTATGGGTAACATCATGAATTCCCTCGCCCCTTTACCTAATTGGTTATCTACTTGTTGTCCTGTCATGGATGGGAAAGATATACTCCTGATACTAGGGTATAATCACATTTTCCTTTCCATTGTTTTGTTTAACCTGTCTTCTGATCTATGATATAAGCAGTAATATTCCCTTGCTTATGTAAACACCTCGGTGTACAACTCTGTCAGTAAAACCCTGTTATTATTGTTGATGACATTCCGGTAACCACCGATGGACGAGAACTTTGCCTATTGGTCCGCCTCGTTTCAACGAGCAAGAAAATAGTTCTCTTCATCCCTCGCCCTTGGTACGAACGTTGTTGCCAACATATTTGACAGGCTATCCTCTGACCTGCCTCGCTATCATGGTCGTGCAAAATGTTAGCGCCTTCCTGTTTTAACCCACATGGTGGGCCCATAACCCACAGTTCCACAGGATCGAAACCTGACTCTCCTATACATCCCTGTCTTCCAAAATTGTTCCTCGCGCTTGGCTTCGTATGTAATTCATGAGCCACCTTCTTGTGATATGTTCTGGTATCAGACGCAATACTTATTCCCATTGCTCCGAACCCCTTTCACCCTCTGTTCCAGGCAACGAATGATTGCCTACCCATTTGAAGCTTCTTATTGCACCTTCTTACCTTGCTCTCGATGACTTTCTTGATTTTCAACTCGAGAGATGCCTCTATGCCACGTTCACTGAGATAGCCCCTAGGTACCTATCTTGTGTTGAGCTCCGTCCTTCCCTAGTCTTTCTCCCTTACTCCACCTCTTAAATCTCGGGACGAGATTTCTTGTAGTGGAGGAGAATTGTGACGCTCGGATAATGAAGCTACAGTAAACCCTTGTTAATTGTGACACGTCATCACATTACTGTTGCTAATCCTCACTTGATCCAAATCACTGTTCATATTCAAATTCAAATTTGTCAAACAGGAAAACTAAAATGTTCAAAGTGTGGCAAATAATCCCAGGATATTTGTCATGTTGAAACAACATTTTTATAATGTTTTTAGATGCTCTGAAATGAATAAAACATGGGCTAGCTGTTTAATTTATAAAACTAGAAAAAGAAAATACAAAAGAAAAGGAAATAAAAAAACCCTCCCCCCGAGGCCATTTGGCCCATTTGGCCGGAACGGCCAGCTAGCCCATCTGGCCCACTCAAACCCCCGGGTCGCCTTCCGCCCCTGTTCCACCGACCCAGCGCACGCCCGAGCGCGCCCCGCCGGACCGCCTCGCTGTCCCCGCCGACGAGGGGATAAGGGAGACGACGAGGCCGACCCCTCGGGCTCCCCCCTGCCACTCCACTCGTCCCACTCCCTCTAGACGCTCCCTCTCCCTGGTTGCCCCCTCTCTCGCGCGAGATCCCACCTCACCGAGCACCATTGCCGTCGCCCCACCTCGCACCACCGCGGCGACCGCCTCCCCCGCGCCCCTCCAGCAAGCCCAGCCGGTCCATCATCGGCTCCTACGACGGCCACGGCCACCAGCTCGCGCCAGGAGTCCCTGCCTCGTCGGGTCCGCATCATCTTCAACCTCTGCACCCGCGGCGATCTCCGTCGAATTCTGCGTCGACCGGTCGTCCCCGAGCCCGCTTTGCTCACCTGCAAGTCCCGGTGAGCTCCTGACTTCTTTCCCCGCCCCTCTCGTCGATGTTCGTACCCGTAGCCCTCATCCCCGCTGTGGCCGAGCCCTCCGCCGCGTACGCTCGTCGCCGGCATGGTTTCGGTGACCCGTTGGTCACGCGCGCATGCCCACTCGCTTTGTTGGCCCGCGTAGACGCCGTAGGTACCTCGCGTCGCTCTTGTTGCTCGCCGTAGCCTAGATTCCTACGACACCCGAAGTCCGGCGTCCCCTGCGGTGCTCGCCGCCGTCACCTCCGGCCTTGTAACCACTCCGGTTGGACGCGGCGTCATCTTCCCGTTCAAGCGCGCCAAGTCGCACGAAAAACGGACGCCCGTAGGCGAATCCCGACGCTCCCATGGCCGCTCCGCCGTGGTTTTGGCTCGTCGGAGCCACTCTAGCGCCCGCGTCCGACGTGGCGCCATGTGTCCTCCCCGTTGCCAATGACAGGTGGGCCATGTGGGTCCAGTCAACTTGGTTGACCAGTCAACCATGCTGACTGGGCTCACCGTGCCACTGATTGGTGGGCCACCGCCCCCTTAATCAACTAGACTAACAAAATTAATTAGATTAACCTAATTTCTCATTGACTAGTGGGCCCCAGCTAACTAACTAGTTTAATTAGTTTAATCTAAACTGCTAAACTAGCTCTGTCAATTACAGTGGGGTCCCACTCGTCAGGTTGACCCTAGTCAACTCAGTTGACTGCTGACGTCAGGCTGATGCCGTAATTCTATTTTCTGAATTAAATTAAATAATAACAATTTCAGAATATTGTTTAAAACTTTAGAAATTCTTATAAAATAATCCATAACTCGGATGAAAAAGTTTTATACATGAAAGTTGCTCAGAACGAGGAGACGAATTGGAATACACTCTCCGTTCATCTGTCACATGCCCCTAGCATAGCGAACATCGAACTTTCCCCCTCCGGTTCGTTTGTCCGAAAATGCCTAACACTGGGGAAACATTCCCGGATGTTATCCCCCTTCGCCGGTATCGTGTAGTGCCGCGTTAGAACACCCCTAGCACTGCTTTTGTCTTGTCATGCATAGTATTGCACTTGTTTGCTCTGTATTTACTGTTTCTTCCCCCTCTTCTCTTCGGTAGACCCCGACACCGCTGCTAATGCCCCTGTGTTCGACTACGTCACCGACGAACCTTCTTCCCCTTTCAGCGGAGCTTCCAGGCAAGCCCCCCCTTTGATCATCCCGATATCGCCCATTCCATTCTCTCATGCTTGCATTAGATTTTGCTACTGTAATTGATTGCTCCTATTCTGATGCATAGCCTGCTTTTGTATCTATTGTTGTACCTTACCTTCTTATCCTAAACTGCTTAGTATAGGTTGGTTAGTGATCCGTCAGTGACACCCACCTTGTCCCTGTTGCCCCTGCTTCATCATCGAAGACCCGATCAACGGGATCGAAGACAAGGCACCGGCACCGCACATCACCTTCCCCTTAGTTGCTCGACACTACTGGGTTACTATCGAGTGCCGAGGGTGACACCTCATCAGCACTTCTGATGTTAACCCTGTAGAGTAGCTATTCGGTCATGGTCATCGAGGGTGATTCCGCTGTAACCACTTCTGATATGACTCTGTCGTGCAACCCCTCAAGTGTGAACCTCGAGGGTGGATCCCCTTACGTTCACCTTGATGAGTACATCGAGTGGAAGTCACCGGGAGTGATTCCTCGGGTTTTCCCCTTTGATGTTTGGACACACGGATACTTGGACTTTACAATTGTTACTTGGAAAGGCGGGTCAACCCTGAGGGCTATCCGCAAGTGATGTGGAGACGGGTTGACCTGGAGGGTGCCCGCGAGATAATTACGAGGCGTGGGCGGGCATTCCTAGCCCTTGCCACAAGTCCCCGAGACGGGGCGATGGGGTCACATCTTTCGTGAGTCTCTGCTTGTTACCGCGCGTTCCTAATCCACTACGATTTGGATATTTGATCCGAGGGGCCTCTCGCCTGTTAGCACTAACCATCACGTGGGCATAGTATGGGTGTTCTGTGTCGTATGCATCAGCCGAAGCTTAATAGATGTCAGCGACTGAGCGGCGCGCGCCGGGTTGGACTGGTAAGCACCTGCCTTTTTGAAGGAGGTAGCTAGGTCTGCTCACCGGCCGCGTACGCAACGTGCAGGAGTTCTCGGGGCGATGGCCCATGACCCCTGGGGGCATAGGTTTAGTCAGGCGTGCTGACCTCTCTATTAAGCCTAGGTCGGGTTGCGGCGTATTGTTTAGCCGAGGTCGGGCATGACCCAGGAAAGTGTGTCCGGCCGGAGTTAATCGAGCGTGGTGGGTAAGTTGGTGAACCCCTGCAGGGAAGAAAACATCTATCGATAGCCTGTCCTATGGTAACAGACACTTGGAGTTGTATCCCGATCGATACAACTAGAACTGGATGCTGAGGCATGATGTGGATATGTTGTTTTGGGAGTCGAGAAAGGATCCCGGAGCATTGATACAACAACATAAATATGACTTATGTTATACTACTCTACTCCCTCCTGTTGCTGCAAGATGGTGGTTTCCAGAAGATGCTAGTCTTCGATAGGACTAGCTTCTCCCCCCCTTATTCTGGCATTCTGCAGTTAGTCCATAGATACTACCCCTTTCATTGATACGGATGCATAAGTAGTGTAGATCCTTGCTTGCGAGTACTTTGGATGAGTACTCACGGTTGCTTTGCTACCCCTTTTCCCCCTTCTTTCTTCTTTCTGGTTGTCGCAACCAGATGGTGGAGCCCAGGATCCAGACGCCACCTTCGACGATGACTGCTACTACACTGAGGGTGCCTACTACTACGTGGAGGCCGCCGACGACCAGGAGTAGTTAGGAGGCTCCCAGGCAGGAGGCCTTGCCTTTTCGATCGTTGTTGCTTTTGTGCTAGCCTTCTTAAGGCAAACTTGTCTAACTCATGTCTGTACTCAGATATTGTTGCTTCCACTGACTCTTGTGTTTTCGAGCTTATGTATTCGAGCCCTCGAGGCCACTGGCTTGTAATATAAAGCTTGTATTATTTTAATTTGTGTCTAAAGTTGTGTTGTGATATCTTCCCGTGAGTCCCTGATCTTGATCGTACACATTTGCGTGTATGATTAGTGTACGATTTGAATCGGGGGCGTCACATATATAGAGTTGGAGTTGAGGTCGGTGGAGCTCCAGGGGGCCCACGAGCCAGGGGGCGTACCCAGGGGGTAGGCGCGCCCCCCACCCTCGTGGACAGGGTCTGGGCCCCCTTGACTTGATTCTTTCGCCAGTATTTTTTATTAATTCCAAAAATATTCTCCATGAAGTTTTAGGTCATTCCGAGAACTTTTATTTCTGCACAAGAATAACACCATGGCAATTCTGCTGAAAACAGCGTCAGTCCGGGTTAGTTCCATTCAAATCATGCAAGTTAAAGTCCAAAACAAGGGCAAAAGTGTTTGGAAAAGTAGATACGATGGAGACGTATCAACTCCCCCAAGCTTAAACGTTTGCTTGTCCTCAAGCAATTCAGTTGATAAACTGAAAGTGATAAAGAAAAACTTTTACAAACTCTGTTTGCTCTTGTTGTTGTAAATATGTAAAGCCAGCATTCAAGTTTTCAGCAAAGATTATGAACTAATCATATTCACAATAACATTTAGGTCTCATGTTTACTCATATCAATGGCATAATCAACTAGCGAGCAATAATAATAAATCTCGGATGACAACACTTTCTCAAAATAATCATAATATGATATAACAAGATGGTATCTCACTAGCCCTTTCTGAGACCGCAAAACATAAATGCAGAGCACCTCTTAAGATCAAGGACTGACTAAACATTGTAATTCATGGTAAAAGAGATCCAGTCATAGTCATACCCAATATAAATTAATAGTAATGCATGCAAACGACAGCGGTGCTCTCCAACTGGTGCTTTTTAATAAGAGGATGATGACTGAACATAAAAGTAAATAGATAGGCCCTTCGTAGAGGGAAGCAGGGATTTGTAGAGGTGCCAGAGCTCGATTTTGAAATAGAGATAAATAATATTTTGAGCGGCATACTTTATTGTCAACATAACAACCGAGAGATCTCGATATCTTCCATGCTACACACATTATAGGCGGTTCCCAAACAGAATGGTAAAGTTTATACTCCCCCACCACCAACAAGCATCAATCCATGGCTGGCCCGAAACAACTGGTGCCTCCAACTAACAACAGTCCTGGGGAGTTTTGTTTGCAATTATTTTGATTTGATTTGAGCATGGGACTGGGCATCCCGGTGACCAGCAATTTTCTCGTGAGTGAGGAGCGGAGTCCACTCCTCTTGAGAATAACCCGCCTAGCATGGAGGATACACACAACCCTAGTTGATACATGAGCTAATCGAGCATACAAAAACAGAATTTCATTTGAAGGTTTAGAGTTTGGCTGTAGCGACCCGACCTCGGACGGTCAAGTCTCTGTGCATCAGTGTCATCCCTGGATCGGTAATGCTGACACGCACAGTACTTGAGGATTTATAACAGAGTAGCAATCACACATTTATTACATCGAATGTCTCAAAAGAGAACTTATTACAATAAATATGGCATAAGGCCATCTAAAACGATAACAGCGGAAAGCTTGGAAGATAAAGTGAGTCCATCAACTCCAACGGCATCACTGAGTGAAAGACCACGACCTAAGGCACCTTACTCGTCGTCTGAAAAGTTTACAACATGATACGTTGCAACCCGAAAATGGGTCAGCACATGGAATATGTTGGCAATGTAACACAAGAGAGTAATGAACAGAATAAAGCTATCACTACATGCATATATGGCTGGTGGAGGCTGTATGGTTAATATGTTTTGCGGAAAGCCAATTTTTTCCTACAACAAAGGGATAAATTTTATTTAACTACAAAGTTGGTTCAAAACATTGAGAATGGTAAACCCCATCACAATCCCAATTAAAAGGTAATTAAATAACCCAATCAATATTTATTACTAAGATTGATGAGATCCACATGATAATCCAAGAACTAGATACTCAAGACGTCCATAACCGGGGACACGGCTAACCATGATTAGTTTGTACACTCTGCAGAGGTTTGTGCACTTTTCCCACAAGACTCAATCTCCTCCGTTGGATTTCTCGCACTACATAATGTTTGAGAAACGGATGACCGAGAAACAGTTTTTCCAAAGAGGTTCCCTTAACCGATAGATAGGCACGTACACCTACAATCCCCTACATCTGCTAGCCCATCATGGAAAGGTTTCCCACAACTTACTCAACTATGACAGAGCCCATAATGGCATGTGGCTACACACGGAAGTTTCTAGCATGAATAATCTTATGATCCCTTTGAGCCTGGGTGGAAATCCATAGGAGAATCACACGGTACCCCGGGATTTCCAAAAAAATACAGGCAATCACTGGGTTCCCCAGGTGCCTCAATCCACCCAGATGTGTGTTAAAGTTGCCACCTTAAGTTAACCAATAATTAACAATACTCACATTTTTCATCAATACTCTCAAACCCAAACCACGTCTACGAGCATAGCATGGCAGTATAAGCAACGTAGAAGTAACTCCCATAGGTTTGATAATAAACAGGTGAATAGGTACTACCTCATCTACTTCCCAAACCCACAATTTAATCAGATACTAACCATGCAATTGTTTGAGGATTGATCTAATGCAATAAAACTGGGTAGTAAAGAGGTATGATCAAAGTGTTACTTGCCTTGCTGATGATCCGCGAAACCTAGAGACTCGTAGTAGCACGCTTCGCACTCCGGGTACTCTATCGCAAACAAACAAGCATACAATAAGCAATCAAGCAAGGGCATGGGTAAAACTCAAATAAGAGATCTAACCAGAAAGTTCAACTTAAGAACTCCGGTTTGCAAAAAGAATCAAATCAAACGAAGCAACAAAACTCAAACGGCGAAAGAAACAAGCTTCGATTACTAATCTGGACTAAAGTCAAATTTTACAGTAGCAAAAACTTGTTGAAGTTGATTAAACAGAAAGAGGGCTTCGAGACGAAACTCTAGGCGCTTGAATCGCATGATTCCGATAAACGGGCGAAAAGATAAACTAAAACGAAAATCCGATCAGAAATCACGATCGAAAATAATCGTGGAAAATCCGAGAAAAAGAAAAACTGACGAACAGGCTAACGAAAGAACGTTCGCTGTCTGCGGCTAAACGGTGAAAATCGTTCGTTCAAACGAACGAACGAACGGGCGTTCGCTAAATAAATAAACCAAAAAAAGGATCTAAACATAAAAAACGCATCTAGGGTTTCAAAAAAACGATCGGTTTTCTCGCAAAAACCGAGTCGGCGACGGCGACTACCTCCGGTGAAGTCCGGCGAGACGGCGGCGGCGGCGGGTGGCGGCAGGCGGCGGCGGAGGCTGGCGCGGACGCGGGCGGCGGCTAGGGTTTGGGCGTCG